>NC_056737.1:243111665-243396665 GCF_019279795.1 Protopterus annectens
AATAGAACCAAGACGCTCTCCTCAAAAAACAGGAAGCCAATCTGGTGGTCCCCTGCCATAAACGAACTCTACAACAGGAGGAGGAACTGATGCGGAACAAGGTGAAGTCCCAAGACTGGAAACACTCCCTTATCACCTCAACAAAAAGTTGAGATCCTTCATCAAATCCTCTAAAGCTAGCTATGAAAACAGAACTGCAGCAGACAGAAAAAAGACAACCACAAGGCCTTCTATAGTTATGTAAAGAATATCCATGGCAATACCCAGATTTGCACTGAGCTACTGCACAATGGTACCTCCTATACCAAGCCAACAGCTATTGCCAATATACTGGCAGACAGATTCAGTGCCAACCTTACCCCCACCCCCAAAGGACCAATCACAATACCAGTAGATTGTCAGGTATCCAGTATTACTGCTGTACAGGTTATAACAGCACTGTCCAAGGCCAAGTATACAGCTTCCATGGAACCTGACAGTATCCCTGGCTGTGTTCTACATGAACTACAGAGTGAACTGGCACCTCACCTGCGTGCCCTGTTCAATCACAGTCTCACTTCAGGCTTTGTCCCCACTGAATGGCGCACTGCTACAGTCATCCCTCTCCACAAAGAAGGAGTGACTACAGACCCTGGGAACTATCGCCCCATTAGCCTGACGAGTCTGATATGCAAAGCTATGGAACACATCATCATGGACAAACGAGGATATAGGGAAATCTCCAAACTCTGGATGCCACACAGTTTGGTTTTGTGAAGGGTAGATCATGCCTGCTCAACTTGGTCAACTTCTTTGAGTCAGGTCACCAGAGCTGTGGATGAAGGCAAGGTGGTTCATACAGCCTACCTTGATCTGGCCAAGGCATTCGATACCATTCCCCATTCAGGAATCACAGAAAACCTCACTAACCTAGGCATCAACCTCTATAATCACTAGGTGGGTTGCAAACTGGCTCACAGATAGAACCCACAGTGTGAAAGCAGTGGACTCAAGTCAGACTGCCGACCAGTCACGAGTTGAGTCCCACAGGGTTCAAATCCTGGGTCCTCTCCTGTTTGGTATCTACTTCTCTGAAGTCCAAGCCAACACAAAGGGTCCCTGGCTGACAAAGTATGCAGACAATTGCAAGTTGGGAGCTATTATTAACTCTCCAAGTGATGCTGACATCCTACAGAAAGGCCTCAATGAGACCAATGACTAGTGTCAGAACCATGGCCTTCGGTTCACTGCCAAAAAATGCATAATCATCCCCTTTGGGAAAAACTCTGTTCCCATGAATTACCACATGGATGGCACTCCACTGAACACCGAAGGTGTTAAGAGAGATCTGGGAACACAGGTTGACAGCAGCCTCTCTTCTGACCACCACACTGCCACTGTGGTCAGAAAGTCCTTCTATGTGGCACATCTCATTACTAAGGGTTTTGCATCCAGGAAGAAAGAGGTCATTGTCTCCCTCTACTCTTCCCTCATTAGGTCAATAGAGTACAATGCCCCATTTGGCATGTACCTCACTAGACACCTGCAACAACTAGAGAGGCCGCAGAAGTACCTCACAAAGAAGATCTTAGGCTTTAAATACTTGTCCTAAATGGACAGACTCAAAAAAACTCAACTATTCTCCGTCTCACATCGACTACTTAGAGACGATCTCTGCTTGACATACAAAGCCACGTCTGATCCAGCTCCGTTAGAAATGCTACATCTAAAGAAATCCCAATCCCTCCACATCACACGCTCCAGTGGCCTCAACCTCATTACCACAATCAACAGAATGTGCTGGAGGGACAGGTTCACAACCCAGAGACTGCCCTTGCTATGGAATAGACTTCCCATACATGTCAAACAGAGCACCTCAATGGCCCTCTTCAAAAGAAACCTTGATGAGTGGATGGGAAATAGAAAATTCGCCCCCGGGATCACTCCAGTGGCTCTACTCGACAGAGGCACTAGGAATTAAGGTCGGGTGGCACAAGGTCAGGGTAATACTATGGGCTAAGTTTGTAAAGGCTCCAGGGCCATTAGCCTAGTACACACCTATGAACCTACAATACGTATCACACCATCCTGAAATATACTTAACTTGTTGTCTTGGTTTCATGCCTTCAGTACACACACACACACACACACACACACACACACACACACACACACACACACACACACACACACACACACACACACACACACACACCATTTCACCCTTCAAACTAGTTTCAGTTCAGTGCACAATTTCTAACAGTAACTTTAAAATGTAATTTAGAACTTTTGTTTTGCTGTGTAAAATAACAGCAGAATCTCTTCTAAAAGAAGACTAAAATAATGTTCTTTGCCACAGACCCAGATTAAGGAAGATACCACCTAAACTGGCACATCCTTTCACCCAGTCTCGGGCTTACATTTGTTTTACTACTCAGTCTAGATAACCCCTTGTGTTCCTTCTCTTCAAGAGTAAGGACAATACTATCAAAACTAGAAGAATCCATCATACATCTCAAATTTCTTTTAGTAAAGGAACACCCGAGTTCATACTTCGCTTATACACATTTTGACTGTTGCGAATAATTCGGTAACTTTCAGGTGGGTGCGCATAGCCAAGATTTTGCAGCGTCTCCCAAAACCTCAGTCAGTACACAACCAAACTGAGATTTCTATACTTCTCTGACTGCAATCTTGAATTAAGTTTTAACCCCAGGTTGGAGCTTCCCAATTGCATTTTTACTAAGAAATTATTGATGGTGCAGTTTCTTTGCGAGCGCCATCAGTTCTTATGTTTTTGTTTTATTCAGCTGTATACAGTCATGGAGTTACTATACAGAAGGAACTGGTAAGATTGTGAAGCACTCCCAAAAAGAATACCACACAGGGCATGACCGCTGCAAAAGATGTCTTTTTATAAACTACTTGAGTTGCAGATTTGACCAGATGATTAAGTCTATCACTACCCTCTCTCTCTGTCTCTCTCCTCAGTTAGATACTCTGAAGGATGGTATAAAAGTGTACGTAAATTAAATGTCATCATTGTCACAAATCTACATGGATGTAAATCCAGACACATTACTATAACAGTGACATGGATAAACTAACAAAAAAAAAATAGAAAGGAGATTTGGAGAAGGCTCCTTTCTACTTTGCCGAGTAGCTCTCTATCAAACACTAACCCAAAATGTCAGGCAGTCCTGCTTGACTGTTGGAGTTATGAAGTTGGGTGCTCCAAACTGGGATTTATTTCTCTATCAACAATCTTGCTAGTGGCTTCCTATAAATCAAGGTTACTCTATACGCAGATGAAGTTAGTCTTGTTAGATCAAGTTCCTCCTATGCAGTTATTCTACACTGCACTAGTTCCTCTCCAGAAAAAAATTATGGTAAACCTGGCAGCCATCAGTGGTGGTTTGCACGCTGTTTCTTCTTCCAAGCTCCGGCTGCACATTTGGCAAAACATCCGAGTAGGGACATGAAATGGACAGGCTGCAGACGATGTCTCCGACTTCTCAAAGGGTGCTGCCTTCAAGCAGCTCCTGCAGCACAGGAAGTGGTCTGTCCACTCTCTACCAGGAATATCACACCACTGTTTGCCTCGTAGTGCACGCAACCCAATGCCCACCCACAAAAGGTGGGCAGACCACACCCCTTCATTCCTCCCCATCCTCCATCTGACTCCGCTGAGAAACTGCAGCCTCATATATGGCATACTGTAGAGAGTTGATTATCTGAACATTGATTATCAGAACCAGCCTTCCAAAGTTTTCGGGTGGGAAAAATCAAAGTCTGAAAATGTAAACATTATATGTAATTTGCCTGAGCATTTTTTTTTGAGCTTGTAGCCAGCTCGTGTGCGAAAAATATTCTTTACTGCCCACTGGAATTGCTGAATGGCTGAAAAGTGTATTCCTGCATGCAGAAAAAAAAAAAAAAAGGGGGGGGGGATTTTTAGAAGTTTTTTACCCAGTTCAATTACATGTTTGATTATTCAAACTAATTGGGACCTAGTGTATTTTGTATAATCTACTCTACTGTATTTCTCTCTATTCACACCTGCAGTTTTGTAATTCAGGGGAGTGTAAAGTTATCATCCTTGCATTTTTAACTGCTGCCTTTCATTATGACATTGGAATGTAAATTATTACCAGAAACAAACTTTTCTTAATGACCAGTATTGCGTAGATTTAGCAATGTTGGCTCGTATTGGCTGGATGGCACTGAGGCACTATTTCTGGAAAATACTGAAGGGTTCTTCTGCATGTTGAGTTGGGGCTTAAGACGGTAATGAAGCCGTTTTGCTGGTAGATGTTAATACCTCTGCCCAGGTGTAGGCCTCTAAGCACCTGCAATGTAACAGCTTAAACAAGTAGTTCTTCAGGTGGCTTATCTGATGTGTGATTGTTATTTTTGCAAGTTCTAGGATTGTGACTCTGCTATAATGAATGCACTTGGTGTAGTTAAATGGAATACAGGTACACAGCCCTTTATGGAGGCTAAAAAAATTGTGTTGAATCGATGATTCCTGCAATTTGCAATGACTGCACTGGAGTAATCAACTTTTATTTTATCTGTCTGGCTTTGACTGAGAAAGTCTTGACTGTGCATTGCCTTTTTCAGCAGAAGCCAGGGAAGGAAAGCTACAGCATATTTACATTTTTAAGTTATGTATTAATGTTACTTCTCAAGAAATTGTGTAAAGAAAACTTATAGGTACTTTACAGTAGGTTTACAGAGAAATTTAGTGCACATGGGACAGTTTACGAAGTTGACAATATTTGCATCAACAGCAGGTTTTCAACATGAAGACTACAATTTTATTCTCTCTCGTTTACAAGATTACAGGTACAAATAAAGGTATACATGTCAAGTCTTAGGATGCATTATACCAGAGTACTCGGCTTCCTTTTGAGTATAGTGATCTTTGACTTGGTATCAGTAAAGAAGTGGTATGGGAATGTAAAAAGCAAAGACCCTCCCCAAAGCAAAATCACTTGAAAGATGTAACAAGTTTTGAAATTCAGTGTTTAGTTTTCAGACTGCTGAGACTCATCTTGCAGGCAGCCACAATAAAACAGCAGTAACATTGGTAATATGATAAACATGCTCTCCAGCCGACTTTCATTTGCTTTAGACGACCAAACATACTCCATGTTGAAAGACTGAATTGCAAGTGCTTGGATAGAGTGCGTGCTTTCAACAGTGTTAGACAATGGTTTTCATCTTGAGGAACACAAAAACAGCAGGTTTACAGCTTTCTGATATTTGTGGTGTGCCTATTACTACTGATAGTGCAGTTCAGTATGAAGATTAGACTGCCTTTTAAAAATAGAGATGTTTTCTGAATGGCAAGTTTACACTGAAGAGAGTGTATGGCTTAAACTGCATATAGTTTTGTTGTACTATTTGAATGACTCACTTCAGCCTAGTCAAACATATACTCTGTAAGGAGAGACAAAATGGCATATGCATTGGATGGAATATGGGTACAGTACCTATAACATTAGTAGGCTCAGAGGAAAATGAACTTTGCTTTAGAAAGGCTTACTGTTCCATAGGGACAGTTACACACTGGAGCTTATTAGAAGGTAAAAGGATGACCTGCAGTTTCAGTGGGTGCCTAAGAGCATTGTCTGGTTAAGTGAATGGATGAGAATCCCAGCGTGAAAATGGAGACAAGGGAATCAATACAAGGACTACAGGAAAAAGCCTCTTACCAGCTCACAGGTTCATAGGTTGGTACTAGGCTATCAGCCCTACGGCCTATACAAGCCTAGCCATAACAATTCCCTGGCTATTTCTTCCCACATTATTTACTTTCCTGGACCCCTGTCTAGCAGAGGCGCTGCGCCGATTCCTGGGGTGAATTTCCTTTCTCCCATCCAATTGTCAAGGTTCCTCTTGAATAGGTCCAAAGAGGCACTTTGCTTGACGTGTATGGGCAATCTATTCCAGAGTCTGGGGAGTCTCTGGGTCAGGAACCTATCCCTCCAGCATGTTTTGTTTATTGTGATGACAAGGTTTAGATCCCTGGAGCGTGTAGCTCTGAGGGATTGGGATTTCTTTAAGTGTAGCATGTCCAACAGCTCTGGGTTTGACATGGCCTTGTATGTTAAGCAGAGCATTAATCTTCAAAGATAAAACTTGTCTACACCACCGCCATGGCAATTTAAGCGTTTGCAGGTTTTTGATCAGGTCATAATGAATGTATTTGCTCATTATGGTTAGATCATGCAACAAGTTCAGACTACAACAAGCCATTGTTGGTGTGTAGGCCACTTGATGTAGCATCAGTTTTGCTAATGAAAACATGGTACATTGGTAGTGCATGCTCATACATCTGTTTTCTACATACTGCATGCCCCTCTATCAGCAGGTAGTACGGACCTTCATTTAAGCAGGCTGTCTCAATGTCAGACAGTTAATTCTTAGTTGCCACTAACCCATATGTTTACTCCTCAGGTCCTCATAATGTTATGTTTTTTTCCATAATAGCATAAAGTCATCTCTTCCGGACCTTCCTAAAACTCACACCAGTTTCAGATGAGTGGAAAGAGGAGGAAAAGGTTCATTCTGAGTAAGCTTTTCATCTGGATGGAAAAGATTACTCACAAAATAATCAAAACAAATCTGTACTGACATCTGCATCTATGAGTATACAAGTATAAGGCTTATAATTTTGTATTTGTGAACAATATCATATCAATACAATTATCAAGCAATACCCATTTTTACATGGTGTTTGGGTGGTGTGTCAACTACTGCCAACTCTCCCATTTCAGTGCCACTCATTTACTTCAACAGTCATGCCTGAATGCAGTGAGCTTCTCTCTCACATTCCAGTTATCTTCATTATCTTACATTTTTGTCTTCTGTTTTCCTGCATATGCACAAGCCACAGTAATCCGTTCTTCTGTACCTTCTATGCAAATGGGGCTACATTGGATTCTTCTCCAACATCTGTATTTCTTAGTCTGTCCCACTGTGCGCATCCTACCACCCATCTCAGCACTGCATCTTCATCACCTCTTTCTCCTGGTAACTGCTCTGCCTTCCTGTCCAACACAGAAGCATTGGTTGCATCACTTTTCACACATTACTCGTGACACTTATGGCTGCATTTCCTCTAATTCTAGCTTTCATCTCATTATTTAGACTTCCCTTCCCATCAACTACCCTCCTAGATATATGAAGCTGTTAGTGTTCCACTATTTTTCTGTCCATCTCACTTTTCATCATCTTCTGGATTTCCCACTTTTGCTGCCATGCCAGTGGTCTGGTCTGTACTCTGTTTCAACTCATGTGCCTTCAATTGTGCATTCCAGTCCCCTATCATTTGACAAAGTTCCTGCTGAGAGCATCCGCCTATAGTGTTACACTGTCTACCAAGAGAGCTTAGTTGATCTGTCCCCTCCAACCTACTTGACATTAAATTTAGCTAGGAGTAGCTCTGACTCATGCCCATCTTGACATTAAATCGCTGAGTGGCCATCATGAATTGTTAACACCTTTACAGACACACACAAATTAAAACCATATTAACATGTTCCTAGTTACATATTTCATCACGTTTTTAGTGCAGCCATCAATCGAACATTACATAAATTGCTCAATTCCTGCCCTTCCTTAAATCCTACTCCTTGTCCTACATAACATTATTCTGCACATACGATTCCCACAATTTCCTTTTTTTCTATGTAATTTGCTCCTACCCTTTTCTAAAGATCTCGCTTCTAGCTCTTGTGTGTAACAATATTCAAAACTTCAAATATAGTTGGTTACACTTTGATTTTCCTTTTAATTGCTTTTTTTGGCAGTCAGAATTAAACTTGGCAAGGCTTACTTATGTCTACACAATTCAGATCTTGTATCCCAGCTCAAAAAAATCATTCCTTAGTTAAACCCATTTTCCTCACCCAATATTTCTAACAGAGTACTCTGTAGGGAAATTTTAAAGTCTGCCAGCTCATTATACTCCAAAAACATATGTTCCTCTCCATCACACCTCCAGCATTTGTCATCTACCAAAGGTCATGTGGTTTCATTCATTTGACAAGCTTTACAGCCGAGGTATCTGTATAAAGCTTTTACCTTGGTATACGATTCACAACCTTTGGGACATAAAAGCAGTCACTTCCTGTTTCTCTGTATTAGTGCACTATAGCCACTGCTTGATGACAATTTTATAGAGCACTCTAGCCATAAACATTTCTTTTGATGCAAACACCTTCTTAGAGGCAGTTAATATTAGTAAGTAGGTCTACATCCTATTGCCTCCACAGACCATCCTGATATTAAATCCTAGCAGGTGTTATGTAGACCTTATTTCAGTATGATGTATTGTAAATGTTGCCTCTGTATCGGTTTGACTAGTTCCAAATGGTAGTGTCTTAACTGTCTGTAATTGCATTTACATAAAAACTCAATTCGGAGCTTTTCTCCTGGGGTCTCCGCTGAAAATGAGCCAAACACTGGACTAACCCGGTTAACAAATGTAAAATAAAGTAAATAAAATAACAATAAATTAAGAGCGCACGGCTACATCAGCACCCACTATGGAACCCCCAACAGAAAGTGCAGACTTCAATTAATGCAACCAAAAACTAGGACAATAATGCCAGTGCTTCTGATTTGAATTCTAGCACATTTCACTGTGCGAGTGTGTGTATAAGGCACAGACATGGTTGTATTAACATCTCTATTACAGCAACCAGCCCATTAGATGAAGCTTTTTTTTTCCCTGTTTTTCAGTGTGCGGAAACATGCGTTCATCATAAAGGATGAACAGGGAGGTAACAATCATGAATGGGAATTCTGCTGTGGGGTTCCTTGGCTAGACTCCACTCTTCCTGGTGGAGTGTTTTGTACAACTTGCCATTGTCCTCATCTTTTACATTCTGTTCTGAACAGGGACTCTCAAATCAAGATTTAACAAACGTGATTTCTCACCTCATCAGCTTAACTCTGAATATGCCCCCTGCATTGGCTACTTCCACTCAATTGCTCCTCATATTCGCAGAGTTTTAAGTTTATAAGTGGTGAACTTTGCAACAAGGGAAAAATCAAGAAACAAATCTATAAAGCTCAAGGCAGCAATACAAAAGTAAGTGACACAAACTGCCATGCTTCAAAAAGAATTTAAATATATTTTGCACCATGACAATACATGGTGCTATTTCAAGACAAAATAATAAAACACTCAGGTCTTTAAACATGCTAAACCAAATCAATGAAAGAACACAAAAAGGTGTCTTGTGACCTAGTAGTACACTGTGTTTAACAGTTTAATATTCCTGCTTAGTATTCCGTTCAGGAGCAGTGTGTTCATGACCCACTGGGGTTATAACAGAGAAGTGCAGAGCCACGCTAATCTGACATTAGGATAGCATGGCATCCACAAGTAAAGAGGTGTATAAGTGATCCATAACAGGGAAAATAGGGATTTTTGAAGGACTTTACCATTGGAAGAGGTCTCTGGAAGGATGACACAGCGGTCACTCAACACAGAAGGTATTGTACACTGACCGAACATATTTAAAATGGGTTAAATGGGCAAACTGGCACTCTATTTGAAATAGAGGCCAATACATTCAGCTTTTGAGAATACTAAATTAGAACACATGCAATTTGCCAGGAAACTGAATCAAATATTTGCTGTACTCTTTTCTATTTATAGGAGTAAAGATCATATTGTTCCATCCTACACCTGACTAAACCATGGTTTAGCCTTGTATTTAGTCTGAACTGTGCCTCTTTTGCACATGTACTTTTCAAGCAGCTTTGATTTTTCTTTTTTTTTTAATTTTATTCATCTTTTAACTGGGTAATATAACCAAGTTCAAATGGCTCTTCTCAGAGGCAACTTCTGAATACTGAGCAGGCAAGCTGACGTGCTCACACATTTACTATGCAAGTGGAGACAGACAAAAATTAAATCCAGGCCTTCTGGCGGAGTTCCTTAAGCAGATAGCAACTATCCTACCAGTGTACCACAAATACCCCAAATAATGAGATATTCCTTATTTGATCAATAAAAACCCAATGGATCTAGTAGCAGTCTCAACACACAAGAAAAACAACCTATAGGCTACACTAAAAGAAAAAGAAATTGACTGGTACTGACTACCCAGCATTTCGGTCATTTAGGCAGATACTTTATAAAAGGCTCTAGTATCCCCAATGCTGTCAACAGCACACAAACTTTTTTGTACACAGTTCAAAATGTAATACTTTGTGATTTTTAACTATCTTCTGAATGGGCAAACTATTTTATTCACAAAATAAATATAAACTGCTACAACTTGCATTTAAAACCAACCTTCAAACTATCAAATTATCAAGCTCTCAGAATATCTCAAACACAACAGCACATTAATAAATACGTTCCCTGTATGTGCCTGCAAAAGTTTGGTCATGCAGCCATTTTCTTCATATTAACAAGGGGAAAAACATCTACATTTTGCAATTTTTACCCAGTGATTACAAGTAGTGACCCAGCAAAACAACTAAGTAGATGACAGCAGATTTAACAGTATTATTAACTCGTGTGCCACAAAACACATTGCTACACAGTGCAAATATGCAAATTTAAAAATAAAAAATTCTTATGCTGCTGCCTTAATTGAAAACAAGTGTCATAGGGCATTCTAAAAAGAAGCCAACCCTGAAAACAAATGCAGACTTAAAAACTCTAAAAGAAAATAAACTTCATTAAGGAATCAGAAGCTGGCTACAAGACCTGTTCTGATCACTTGTGGAAACAATATGGCTTTCTACCACAATATTATCAAACTCAAAGGAACTAACCATGAATGCAATGTTCTGACAGCAATCCTAGTTACACATTCTATAACAATTACCTTCTATGTTCACAAAAAAGAAGTTATGTACTCACCATAACGTCCCATCTGAGTATGTACTTCATTTGTCTACAACCTGTGGGTATCGCATCCAATCTCGGATCCGAGCCGGCAGCTTTCCAAGCTACAAGATCCTAGCTCCTCCCCCTACCCATAATCACCTGCTATGTGCTACATTACCTCAGATCAAATTTTTTGCCTCTTACACAACTCCTACCTTCGATAGAGGAAGCAACACCAGATAAGCTGTCCTAAGACAGAACAAGATTTCTTTGGTGATCAGAAATCCCGAAAGGTTCGGAGGATGGCAGGGGGGGGGGGGGTCGGTTGCAGACAAATGAAGTACCTACTCAGATGGAATGTTATGGTGAGTACATAACTTCTTTATCTGAAGTAGTTACTTCATTTGCTCTGCAACAGAGTCCCCAGCTACCTAGGGAGAAACCCTGGGCGGCCTATGGAAGGACATTCCGAAGCACCGCAGAGCCAAAGGAAGCCCTACCTCTCGATACCATATCCAACTTATGAGAAATAAACGTATGTGAAGAGGACCAGGTAGCCGCAGAGCATATGTCATCCAAGGGGATCCTAGACCAGAAGGCTGCAGAGGTGACCACAGCCCTCGTAGAGTGAGCGCGAATTCCCGTAGGAACCAGTTTGCCTGCAGATAAGTACCCGTGGACTATGCATTGACAAATCCAATTTGCTATAGTCACTTTGGAAATGGCCTTACCCATGGCTGATTTAGCAAAAGACACGAGCAACTGGTCCGATTTGCGAAAATCCTTAGTCCTGTGCAGGTAGAAACGCAGTTGTCTGTGCACATCCAATTTATACAATGTGTATTCTCCTTTATTCTGAAAGTTTGGGAAGAACACGGGTAAGTTTATTGATTGATTGCTATTTGACTCCGAAGCCACCTTAGGTAAGAACGACGGATTAGTCCTGAGGAACACTCTATCCTTATGAAAAATGAGATAAGGATGCTTCATACATAAGGCTTGAAGTTCTGATACCCTTTTGGCTGAAGTAATGGCAACCAAAAAGGCTGTTTTCCAGGACAAGAACTTTAATGGAACCAAGCCGGGTTCAAAGGGTGGGCCTGTCAAGGCTTGTAAGACTAAGGCCAAATCCCATGGAGGCACCACCACTTTCACCGGAGGCTTCAAGAGGAAAACGCCCCGTAAGAAGGTTTTACATAATTTTGTAGAAGCCAAAGATCCTAGTCCGTCTCCCACATGGAAATAGGAGATGGCTGTCAATTGCACCTTAACTGTTGAGGCACTTGCTCCTTGTCTGAATATCAGAGACAGGAAGTCTAGAATAGTAGGAATAGGAACTGTAAATGGATCCAGGCCTCTATCTTTGGCCCAGACTGAGAAGCGTTACCATTCGCTGTAGTAAATCTTCCTAGTAGTCGGCTTATGTGCTGCGACTAGAATGGCCTTAACAGGAGATGAGATACCGGGAGTCCTAGCCATCAGTGGAACTGGAGCAACCAAGCTGTAAGCTTGAGGTTCACCAGGTTCGGGGTTTGTAATCCCGCCGGATGTGAAATCAGGTCTGGAATGGGATCCAGTATCCATGGCAGAGATACACTGCGAGACCGCAGGTACGGGAACCAGATCTGGCGAGGCCAGAATGGGGCAATGAGGATAACTCTGCTCCCCAACAGACGGGCTTTCTGTATGAACTTGGTTATGAGCGGAAGGGGTGGATAGGCATACAGTAGACCGGACGGCCAAGCATGGACTAGAGCGTCTCTGGGATTCTCCCCTTCGGGGGGGGGGGGGTACTGCGAAGTACTCGCTGCATTTTGTGTTTAAGGGAGAAGCAAAAAGATCGCAGCAAGGCCAACCCCATTTGCGGAAGATCTGCTTCGCAACTGATGGATTGAGAGACCACTCGTACGGAGTGAGAATCACTCCGCTCAGTTTGTCCGCCAAAATGTTGGACCGACCCGGAATGTGCGTTGCTACCAGAAAGCGGATGGTGGATATCGCCCATTCTCACAGTCTCATAGCCTCCCGGCAAAGTGGGTAGGACCTGGTTCCTCCTTGCTTGTTTATGTACCAGACCGCTGACATGTTGTCTGTCCGGATTGCAATAGTCCCCAGAGGTAGAAGGTTGTGGAGAGCTTGCAACGCTAGAAGCACCGCCCTCATCTCTAGGACATTGATATGCAAAGCGGTCTCCAGGGGAGTCCACGTGCCTTGGACGGTTCTGCCCGAACAATGCCCCCCCCACCCGAGGAGAGAAGCGTCCGTGGTCAGCATGGCTTGGGGGGGAGGGACAACAAAAGGCCTCCCTTCCTTTAGCTCTGGGGCGTGGAGTCACGAAAGAAGGGAGTGCCTGCAAACTCTGCTTAGGGGAATCGGAGTACTCAACGGATGGAGTAGCAGGGACCACTGAACTTGAAGGGTCCACTGCAGAATCCTCATTCGCAGACGCGCGTGAAGGGCGAGAGTGATCGCTGCTGCCATAGATCCTAGTGCCCTCAGAACTAATTCCGCCTTCGGGGCCGGGCTTTGAAGAAGAATTAGCACCTGACACAACAAGCTGTTTATCCTGTCCGCAGTTAGCATTGCTCGAGAAATGCAGGTATCTAACTCGGCCCCTATGAACTCCAGGACCTGTACGGGGCAAAGAGAGGATTTCTGCAGGTTTACAGTGATGCCTAAGCTCTGGGCAAGGGTCAGAGCATAATCTCTTGCCAGGCAGAGCTGATGCCTGTTGGTGGCGGTAAGGAGCCAGTCTAGGTACGGGAAGACCTGAATGCCCTGAAGTCTCAGGTGGGCTGCAACCACTGCCATGACCTTGGTGAACACCCTGGGGGCTGAGGTGAGGCCGAACGGGAGAACCCTGAACTGGTAATGACTGGCTCCCAGCCGGAAGCGGAGAAACCTTCTGGATCGTCTGTCCATCAAGATGTGGTAGTATGCATCCTTGAGGTCTATTGAGCACATCCAGTCGTTCTGCCGCAGAAGGGGGAGAATAGATTGGAGGGTGACCATCCGGAACTTTTCTTTGGGAATGAACAGGTTCAAAGCGGAGAGGTCTAGAATGGGCCTGAGGTCCCCAGTCTTTTTTGGCACGAAGGTCCCCCGTCTTTTTTGGCACTAAAAAGAACCTGGAGTAATAACCCGATCCGGACTGGTCTGGGGGGACGGCTAGATGGCTCTTTTTTTCTAACAACTTCAGGATTTCTGAAGCTGCTGCCTCCCTTCGATCGGGTGGAACATCGGGGAGGTGTCTGGTCGAGGGAGGGTGGTTTATGAAGGGGATGGTATAACCTCTGGATATGATGCAGAGCACCCATCGATCTGTCGTAATGGACTCCCAGTTTGACAGGTGCTCCGACAACCGCCCCCCCGACTGCCTCCAGAGAGAGACAGCCGGGTAAGCCCTCAGGGCTGCTGCGCGGGTCTATCCGGGAAAGGTTCCCTGGACCCGAAGTTACATGGTCCCCCTCTGCCTCTGGGCCGGCGTCCTCCTCTGCCTCTAGAGGACGAGGGGTCCGAACCCGAATGGGATTGCTGGGACTTACGGAACCACAGCTTCTTTTGTCCCCTCTGATTCCTAGAAAAGGATAGTTGGGGATTAGAGAAGCAGATCCCGATGGCAGACAGCATCTTCCCATCCTTCTCGCTTTGGACCAGCGTCTCGCGAACAGTCTTGCCGAAGAGCAAAGATCCGTCAAAGGGTGCATTCGCAAAGGACGCCTTGAAGGGATCCACGAAATCGCAAAGACGGAGCCAGGAGTGACATCACAAGACAACCCCGGCTCCGCTGGCCCTAGCGGCTCCCTCCGTGGCATGGGAGAGTAGATGCATGGACGTGTTAGAGATGGACTTTAGAGTGGCCATACGAGTAGAGAAAACTTTTTTGTCCTCGACCGACATGGACTCCGGGGAGGGCTGCAGCGTATTCCTTAATTAAGTCTCATTGCAGCCTAATGGTATGTGCCATGTAGTTAAGCGCCCTTATGGAAAAGGTCGCTGAACTAAACATCTGCTTCCCAATGCGGTCCAGTGCTCGAGATTCCTTATCTGGTGGGTGAACCGAAGAGCTCTCCTGTACGAGTTCTCTCTTGGTGGCAGCCGCCACCAACATGGCATCCACTTGGGTTCCCTTGGCCCAAGACAATCTATCCACTGGGGGGCTAAGGATCTTGTCGTGTCGCTTCGGGATAGGCTCCACGGTGTCGGGCTCCTTCCACGCCCTGGTAGTAATGAGGTCTACCAGGGGGTCAGCTGGGGGGGGGGGGGGGACACCCAGGAGGTAGAAGGGCCTGCCTCAAACGCATCCAGGAACACGGATTCATCTGCGGAAGGTTTTTGGGCAGACCACCCCCCCTCTAATACGCAACATTTCCATGATGTCTCCGAAGGAAACCTCCTCGGGGGGGGTGTGTGACCTTGGGGAACCTTCCCCTTCATCTAAATCCATGTCAGTTGTGACGGACTCGGGGGAGTCCAGGTGCCTCCTCTTGCACAGACGTTTGAGGGACCTCATCGGTGGGAATGTCCGAAGAGGGCTCGTCAATGGGGTCCTGTTCCTCTAAGGGAATCAACTGGAGGGCTTGGGCAGGCTGTCCCGATGGTCGGATGATGGAGGATAGACCCACATGCAGCGGGGGTATGGGAGGATCCGACGCCCGGACCGGGGACCTGGAGGTCCTCGACAGTACCCTCTCCACAACCTCAAAAGCCGAAGGAGAGCTACTCTCGCCAGGCTCAGAGAGCAATCTCCTCGGCTCCGAGGTAGGGATCGGGGTCGGAGCCGATGCAGCCGGAGCCAAGAGAGAGGTGTGCTCCAAACCCAACAGAGCCGAAGACACACCAGCTCCCCCGGATCCGATGCTCAGCCCTCAGCCCCAAGAGCTCGGATCCGACAGACTCGAAGGCACAGTCGGCGAAGTGATTGGAGATATCGGCGCCAACGAATCCCCGGTTCCGTAAGGGCCCGGATCCAATAACTCCGAAACCCCGAAAACGGGTCGGAGAAGGAGTAAATCGGAGCAAATATGGGGGCCGCGCTCCCCCCCCAGAGGGGGGGGGAGGCAAGAGCACCCCCAATCTGCATTTGGGTCTGGATGAATCGGCACATCATCCGATCCATATCTGCTTCAGTGAGGCTTCTTGTTGATCTTGAAGAAGTAGTCAAGGCGGGCCGGGAGGGTCGCCTCGACGACCTCGAGGGAGACAGATCCTCCTTCTCCAGCTCCGGAGAAAAACAAGGTGAACGGAGCTGAGAGGGGGAGGATCCGTAGCCCCTCGAGGGAGACTTGGTCAGCTTAGACGGCGGGGCTGAGGGTTGAGTCTCAGCCCGCCTTTTGTGGGACTTATGTCCCTTGTCTTTATGCCTTTTTTCCACCGTAGTGGAGGTACCTGAATCCCCCAAACTCAAACCCAAAGAGGGAGGTTGAGTCCCAGGTTGAGTCGGGGGCCCAGAAGGCACGAGGGCTGTGGAGACAGCCTGTGCCTGAGAGGGGGAGGAAGAAGAAGCTGATTCCTGAGGCAACAAGCCCGCCAGGATCAGCTTGTTCTTCCTGTCCCTAATAGCTCAGGGATTAAAGGCCGCGCAGATTGTGCAGGCCGATGACAAATGGGTCGCCCCCAAGCATAAAACGCAATGAGTGTGGCCATCCGCCGGCGAAAGCTTATGGCCACACTCAGTACACTTTGAGAACACCGCCTTGGGCCCTTCAGCCATAACACCACTCACTAAAAAACACACCCAAACACTAAGAGGGGGGAGGGTGAAAGGCGGGAACTAACAGAAACAAACTAACTAGTTAGAAAGGGGGGAACAAAGGTACCCAACTGACTACACTTTCACTAACTAACCCAAGAAAACTAAACACTCACACAAAAAAGATTTTTTTTTTTTTTTTTTTTTACAAAGAAAAAGGTTCAATCTCACCAAAAGCCAAGGAGCGCTTCAAAAGTAGCTGCTTCAGCCATGACAAAAATGATCTGAGGTAATGTAGCACATAGCAGGGGATTATGGGTAGGGGGAGGAGCTAGGAGCTCGGATCTTGTAGCTTGGAAAGCTGCCGGCTTGGATCCGAGATCGGATCCGATACCCACAGGTTGCAGAGCAAATGAAGCAACTACTTCAGATCAACTGTTACAACAAACTTGTCGCTGCAAAAAGCTTAAGACGATAATGCATGTTAACATATAAAACGTCAGTCATTCTTTATCCTGTAAAATACATCTATAAGCAAACTTTAAAATGCAGTTTTTTTTTCCCCTCCCTACACATGATTCCTGGCAGTTTTCAAGTAGAGGATAACCTACTGATTGGGTGACACACTGGCACTGCAAATATCGCCTCACAGTAAGACTTTTCCCAGTTTGATTCTCGACTCGGGTGTCTGTGTGGAGTCTGGATATCCTTCCTGTGTATGCATTGGTTTCCACTGGGTGCTCCAGATTCCTCCTACATTCCAAAGGCACACAGTAGGTGGATTGGACATTTTAAACTGGCCATAGGTGTGTGTGCACGTGCAGTTTGAAAGAAACACCACTGCAGGAATAGCCACCTGGTGGTGTAAACCTTGGCTATAGAAGATAGTCTCTGTTGAAGCGACACCCCAACGCAATGTGCAAAAATGGGAAAAAGGAGTTGTGGAGGATGGATAACTCACTTAAACCTACAAGTAAAACATTTAATGGGCAACTAGGAGCTTGCAATAGTCCTGATCTAGGACTAAGTTCAGTGGGCCCAATACTGAAGTATTAGTTACAGAGACTTAACATACATACTTTTCAAACACTAATGCAAATGCATACTAGAGACAGAGGTTGACTTTATTAGGGGTGGAGTACGATTTTTAAATCTGTTGCCCCCCCCCAAGGCTGCAGTGGCATTAAACAGAGGCCTTAGACACATTTCCGAATAATTGCACTATTGACGTGTTCAGCTTGCTTAATGCAAATGGAGCATATTTAACAAAGAGCAACAGGACTACAAGGTTTTCTATCACACCTTCTAAATGTAACCAGTGGTCTCCCCCAGCACTCTGTTCAGAGTTCTAAATGATCAGGGATATTCTACCAATATCAAACCAGGAAAGGATGTTTAAACATACAGGTGACTACAAAAGTGGTAACAGTTGCATCAATATATAGTGTTGTTACAAGAAGAACTGCATAAACGACATACTGAACAACAGTGGTGTCAACCAAAAAAAAAAAAAAATTCCACCACTCTGATGAGGGAAAAGGGATGACCAGTCAGTTTACTAACTAGTTTCAAAAACAACACTGTATGTAAGCATGATGAAATTCAAACAGATGAAAAAGAGCAGTCAAGCTCCTTGAAGGCTAGCAGCTTACAAGTTTGAATATGCAATCTTGTGAACCTATATGCACCTTCATCTTAAGGATTTAACACCCCACAGTAACGGAATGAAAGAACTGCCAGAAAGTTCATCCAGAGATGCCTGCCAAGCACATGGCAGACTCGTAACAGATTTGGGACCCCAAGATCTTATGCATTCATACTTTGCCAGTCTTTTAAAAAAGTCCAGCTGCCCAGAAGTGACCTCCTTTACCTTTCCCAGCTCACCACCCTGTACTGCAAGGTCACTGTCCAAATCCTCATATATCCACAAGATTAAGGGGAAATAAATCTCAGTGGCACCTGTTCTTAACAGAGAAACCCAAAGTTCCAGTGACACCTGGTTCTAGTCTCCTTGACTGGACAAAACTGTCCCCCAGGGCACATTTCTGGAGCTGAACTCACTCCTGCAAGTTGAATTTATTTGATTTTAAGAGGCTTGATACTCACTTTTGAGAAATGAGTTCCACTGGCCATGCCAATCTGTGGGCCTTCAGTATTTTGTTTGTGTACTGGAATTTGAGACCCTCTCTGTTGCACAGCTGACAAGACTGCTAACAAAGAAGCATGAAAGCATAATGCAGCCCTTGACCACAATGCCACTGCTACGGCCAAGCTGAACCTTATGCTTTGGTGTCAGACACAACACACTCCACCCCTTCTTATCATATATATATCACTATACATGACACTGGGAACCACATGGTGTTAGCAAGTTGCTGTGCGTTTGCAGGGGATACAACTGATTTCTGACAGCTACAGTGGAAGGGTCCACTTTGTCCTCTTTCTAAATCTTCAGTCTTGGTTAAACTGGAGGACCTGAGGGCCCCTGGTCTTGCAGAACAGCAGCAATAAATTCATGTTTTCTAAAGAGCTTTAATATGTAACCTCCAAGTTCCAGTCCCTAAGCATACATTTGTCTGCTGTGTGACTAGGAGTAGATCACATAAGGCATTGCTTCTGTGTCACCCCTAAGAAAAGGTCACTGCATCTAGAACTGGTCACCGAATGAATTAATAAAAAATTAATCCTCTTCTCATTTTCGCTCCCATCCTTAAGCTCTCTGGGGAGGTTTTCATGTTCATACAAAAAGAAAAGCCATCCGATTTGCATCCTTTCCCACCAACTCAGAGTCCTCAGTGCCTGAGAAAGCTGAAAAATTTCAGTAGATCCCCAAATTGTCTTCTTTTCATAACAGGCAAACTACAGAAGCTCAATCGTTTAACCTGATGAGGAAAGCACCCCAAAACTGTACCATTTGGAAACGACCACCAGACAGACAAGGTCCATGAACAGATATGGCAGCAATATTTGTTCCACTGGCACTCTGGCTTTAATAACCAAAATTCCTTTGTCTCACTTCTTTTTTCCAGCCCTCTTGGGTGAAATAAGCCATAAAAAAATATCTACCTTCCTTGATACAGACGAAACATGCTGCTGATCACTTTAGCTCGCAGTATTAAACATGACTGATGCAATAGCCATGCTATGCAACCAATGCCGCCTGTTTTTTTTAGGACTGTCCAACTTCGGCAGTCTTCAAGAGAAAAAAAAAAAAAAACACAAATCATGAATGTTATACTTCTTGATAAGATGGTCTTTGAGTAGCTTTGAAGGAGACTATAAATGCCATTTAGTAGTTGCAAGCAAGTATGGCCTTTTTCATCACCAGTTCTAAGCTGACCCAGTCTGTCAGAATGAAGATAACATCTGACATCAAACAAGTGAGTAAATATCTGTGAACTGCTTCACTTGGTTTGACAAATGAGTTTGTGTTTCAGGGACCGTTATTTACAGAATAAAGCAGGAGCAGCGAGGACCCCTTAAGTACAACACAAATGTCAATACCGTTATGTCCATATGAGAGAACAAAATGTTTTTAATGAATCCAATATTTTTTTAGAACAGGTTTTATTTTACAAAAAGATTGGTTGATGATATTTTTATGCCGGAGGTATAAATAAGCAGCTGAATGATTTTGTTCAACTCAAACTGCAGGCTTTCTAAACTTTAAAATACTAAGTTTAGTAAACTCTACATTTCTTTGGATATTCCATTGGAACAGGTTTTACATTGAGACATTAATACCATGGCACACAAGAATGTTTACCTACATAAATTATGGCTGCATGCCGATTCTGTGTTTAACAATATAACAGGACAATGAAAATTTAGAAAAGCAACTAAATGATCAACCATCTGATTGTCACGATGGGAAGACGTGATGAGAAAAGAATACCAGAACAAAAATCGTTAGTGCTGGAATGTCATGATAAACCTGCTTTTCCAGATGAAATGTATGAAAGAAACACTGGTCAAAGAACAGCAGCAAATTAGACTTATCTTGTCCTAAAACAGACACACCAAAAAGGTTCAAGACATAGTAAGCATGTATTATACAACTTAGAGTCTTAGGAATAGGGCGGCCATGCTGGTGCAGCGGTTAGCGTTGTCGCCTCACAGCAAGAGGTTCTCTGGTTCGCTCCTCCGCTGGGGTGTCTTCTGTGCGGAGTCTGCAGGTCCTCCCTGTGGTAGCGTGGGTTTCCTCCATGTGCTCCGGTTTCCTCCCACATCCCAAAGACATGCTGTAGGTGGACTGATCAAAATAAATTGGCCCTAGGTGTGAGTGTGCGCCTTCCGTGGAAGGTTGGGCACCAGGCTGGCAACTTGACACCGTAAAACTCTACTGCCAATCATGAGCGGACAGGTGATCCACTGTGGCCAACAACAACAAGTCTTGAGAATATTGTACCAGACAGACCATTGCTTGGCTATAAAGTTTATAAAACCTCAAATCAAAAGCTACGTCACAAGGAGCAGAAGGAGGTGAATGTAAACCTTTTAACATGTCATTTTTGTAAATATCAAGACAAGAAGTTTGCACATCCGGTTATGAAGAAAACGTACATGCTCAAGACATAGTCTGCGATTCTATACATGTAATGTATATTGCGTTTTGCATGTCATGCCCTGCTAATGCTGATTCCAGTAGGAAAGTTAGAGGGAGGATTTGTGATCATTTTGTTGTAGATTAATGACACATGGAAGAAAAAGGTGAAGCCCATTGTTTTAATTGTGCTGATATACAAAGCATTAATAAGGGTGATAACATCTAGGACATAAAAGGCTGAATGTAGATGGATAATTATGTTAAAGGCCAATGTGCCTCAGGGTTTAAATGGTTATTTGACAAAAAAAAAAAAACACTGTATTAATGTTAAGGCAAGAAAGTGATGAAAGTATATGATCTGGAGGAAGTGATGACAATTTTACGGATGGTTCAAAGACTAGTTTTTAAAAGCCTGACAAAGCCTGCAGTAGTGGTGTTTAAATAAAACATTCTCTGTGGTTCTTGAGACAGCGTTTTCAGTTATTTAATGCCTTTGCAAAGAGACTTGGTATTATCTGCTGGCGCTACTTGTATACACATGGCAAACACCAAGAATGACCCAAAAAGTTACCCATCAAGTCATCCAGAGACGTTCCTCAAAAAAGGATTCACCCCAGCCAGCCCATAAACAACCCTGACTATTTTCTAAGGGCTGTTCAAGTACAAGTTTGGTTCTTATGTGATCAGCAAAATTGAGAAGAAATTATCTGGGGCAAGTACTTCGACATTCTAGAAAAAAATTACAGAACAGATTTTTTTTTAAGAGGACAAAATAAAGAAAATAACCAAAGTGGCAGGGGGTGGTGAAGGATCTGACTACAACCAGACTTCAACCTTCACTTTAAGTCTGCCAAATTTTGTACATACAGGCACTGAAGCCACTGCTTCTGAAGACTTATTAGACAGCACTAGTAGACATATGAAGGATGTTTGAGGACACATCAGTACATGGCAGCATTATACGATACTTCTACCATTTGCCATGACTAAGAACATTTTCAATACACACTAAATCCCTGGCCTTTTCAGTCTTCAAAGTTTTAGCCATGGTTGGGGAAGACCTGCAGCTAACAAAACAACTCATCACCTCAAATGTTTAGTCATTTGGCCAGCAAGACCAAATGGCAATACAAATGGGGGGGTGTTTAGAAATGTATCCACCACAGGCATCTGCACCATGACTAACAGTTGCCACTGCACTCCCACCAACAACTGCATGCTGGATCCCCACACCAAAGTACAGCACCCTTAGGGAGGGCACTACTGCCAGCCATCTTTTCATTTTATAAGTTAATACGCAAGTACTAGGCTAGCTGACCTTGTGGGACACTTTATGTCTAGTCAATTTCCCATTTTGTGCACAAATTAACCCATTCTATTTGATTAGATTGACATTACCCACCCATCCCATGGTCGATAATTATACATTATCCCTTACAAGAATAACTGGGATCATGCCACAGATAATTTGAGGGGACCCCTGCACCGGATAAACAATTTAGGAGTGGCCCCAGTCATACAGGGGCAGTCCTAGGATAAAATGTTCTGTTTCCCCATCTGCAGACCGATGTTGCACTTGAATAATGCATAGGGATGAACTCAGTTTTATGTGGATGGGGAGTCTTTTCCACAGCAATAGCATCTTCTGCAAGAAACAGCTGTCCCTACAAACCATTCTGTTAATGCTGCAGAAGAGGGTTTAGATCCCTAGACTGGACATTTCCGATACCACTGGACTTGCTGATGTGCAATTAATCCATCAGTATTGGGTCGGAAGATGTCTTTTATGCCAGACACAGGTCACCTCTTAGTTTGCAGGATACAGAGTATAATAACAGGGCTTTGAGTCAGTATAGGACATCTTGTTTAGACCTTGTACCTTACTAAAAGATGCATCTTTTGACTTTCCTGTTCCTCCCATCTCTTTGTGAAGTTTTTCTGGTATTTTGCATAAGATCACACCCAAGTGTAAAATCCAATGCAGACAATCCCTTGAAAGAAGATGGATGAATGAGGCGTGCAAATAGTCAAAGCTTTTAAAAAACTTCTGCTGATGTCCCCAATTCATTGTCTCTTCTCCTTGCACTCTGCAAATAGATTTTTTTCTAATCCCTCTGAAGAGGATAGGACTGCACCTAGTTTACAGTGATCTGCAATCTTATCAGTCATAAACACTTAACATTACCTTTGACCTCTAAGATGTAAATGCCAAAGAGGCGTGTCTCCAAGTGCTGAACCGTGGGGCACACCACTAGTTACAGATCTTTTGCAGAAGGCAGAGCCAATTTACTATCCAACGAGTTATACAGGAATTACCATTTAGCAACAATAAAAGTATCGGATGGTGTCAAACTCCTTAGCAAAGTCTAGACATGTGGTGTGTATCAATTTTCCCACATCTATTGTTACTTTTTGAAAGAAGACACCAGGTTAAACAGGCAGGATAAAAACCGAACTGGCCTGGATCAAGAGAGCTGCATGTTCTTATTCCATAACGATCCTCTCAATCACCTTACAGACTAGACTGGTCAGAATTATGGGTTTACAATTACCCGGGCCTGTTAACACTCCACCTTTGTGCAGCGGAATGAATCTTGCAGTCATTCTTCCAGCAAAAAGCCTGTTTGGAGGATAAATACTGAATAATCTCTGCAGGGGGTTGACTATTTCAGGCTGGGCAGTACACAGCCTGGTATGTTTTTTGGCCCCACAGAACATGTGTTCTTGGCCTTGGACAGTGCTGTGAGGACTTGTTCTTGGGAAATTTGAGGGGGTGTAGATGTGGGCATATGATCCCGGAAAGGAGGTGGGTGACGAAGTTAGAGCTAAATTCATCACCAAGTTGATTAGCTATGGTTTCTACCACAGTTAAAGGAGGCTTTATGGTGATTGCCTGGATGGCTATTTTTACCCCATATTTAGCACTGGTCCAAAATAATGAAAAGGCAATTTGAAGAACTTAAATTTCACAAAGTATATACCATTGAATACAAAGTTAATTTTCCTCACCATACTGCTTCCCATAGGTAAGCAGTCAAGGTTTAGCAGAAGTTCTTATGTTACTTTGTAATTCTCTTCTATCCTTATGTATTTTGGTTCCTTTGCGATATAACCACAAAAATGGCCAGAAAAAAGGTCCAATGTATCTGCTCCCTTTCATGGTCAACAAATAAAAATAAACTGATAAAATGAAACTCAACAGTCATTTCTACTAGTGCTCTCAGAAGCTAGTGAACTTTTTTCTCTCAAAATCTCCTTAATCTTCCCTTAAATTTTTGCTGTCTGTCATAAAAATAGATACAGAGTTCCACTACTGGCTTCACTGGATTGATCTCTCTCTCTAGCTTGTCTGCAAGAACTTGCAGAAAATGCATTCACCCACGATCTTTCATTCATCACTCTGAAAAGAGCAGAAAGCCCAGAACTGTGAGAAATGGAGTTTTTCATTAAAAAGGGGGAAGGAAATAGCTGTATAGAGCTACACTCAGCGCAATGCCACCACTAGATTCGCTCTATACTGGATTGTCGTACAAGAGCTTTTTACCCCTACAAAAGACCTGCAAAATCTATACAACCCTAGAAATCCAAGTCTGACGTTTAAATGCTCCACCCCACATGCAAATAAACACACCTTGAGCTGCAGTACACCCTTGACCAGATAACTAGGCATTTCCCTACACCTTAGTAACAGGTCCACACAATATCCTACACAAACCAAACTTCAAGCAGTTATAGCCACCCCACCAACAGTCATTCCTGTCAAAACCATGGACTAGCACTTCCCCCAACCTTTGTAGCCAGCCTGATTGAGTTAAGTACCTTGAGACTGTAAGAACTGTCTCATGCTGTCTACCTCAAAAGACCTCTAAAATGCAACACAGGCACAGAGCACATTCAACAAATTGAGCCTACCTTCTCACATGGCACAAGTCCCAAAATCACAGATACTGATCCCACAAGGTAGGTATCTATCAAACCAAACATTCTAGTTATGGGCGACCCCACTGTAAGACATACAGATGTACCACTTATCAGGCAAGGAAATAGTGATGTTTAGTTTGTCTGGTGCCAGATCCATCAGATCACACAGACGGTTCTTGAACAAAAGTACCAGTAGGATTGTCATACTACATGGTGGTGTCAATAACACAAGCTGTCTCACTTCATATAGTCCAAGGAGGAACAGGATGGAGCTCTTGGACTATGCATCCCAGGCAGGTATGAGCCTAGCAATGAACAGCATTCTAACTTGATGCCACAATTTGAACTAAAAATAACATACTTCAATGGTCAGCTTAGTTTTTGGTGTCATGTGGGGGGAGGGGGGTCAATTTTTAGCCTGGGAGGATATGATTGACAGACTATGCTACTTTGCCGGGAAAGGCCTACATCTGTCCCCTCTAGCATTTTGATTATTAGCAGAGATGTTATCCACTCCCAGTGTGTCTTTTTAGGCAATGTCAACCTGATAAACCTGTGACAAAAGGAGATACTGCCAGCACAGCTAGCTGGAATTTTGTAAATAATTATATATCATTGAAATGATTTATACAAGATGCTTGTGTTACAAACGTATTAGAAATGTATGTCGTGTGTATATCAAACTAATCTGTACAGATGTTTGTGTGCGTTTAAAATGTATCCACAGTGTGCCCTACTGGAAGAGAACAGAAATGTACATGCACTTTTGTAACTGTTTAAATGTACATATATTTTAACAGAGGAAACTGGGATACAGAAGTTAGCCTCAGTCTAGTAAACCTTAGAAAAATATCCGAAATTAAAATTACTTTACAGGATGCAATACAGAGGCTACCTCTCAAGTTTTCAATGTAGCTAAAGACAGAGTCTGTGCTAGGAAGCTTTCTGTATTGTCCTGGCAGTGAACCAATTGCTACTTTTGAAGCATGAAGGAATACAACTGTTTTACGACTTCCAGCATCTGCCAAAGACCTGGGGAAAAGCCCTTGTCTGTATACTGGTAGATGCTAAATACTGCCAGCTTCTAGCAATGGGGTTTTTGGCTTGGGAGCCAAGTCAGACTACCAGAAATTATGTCATTTTGCAAAGTATCCCAGCAGTAACATTTTAGATATTAATTTGAGAAGTCTTAGTGAGACAGGAGCATTCTGTATTCGGTCTTGGACCTGACAAGAACCATTCACCACTACATTTGCCTTGCTCTAATGAAGTAAGTTTCTAGGGAACAGTACAACTCTCTTAAATACAGTTTTGATGTTTTTCTTAATTTAGGTGAGCCTGCAGTGCAACCCTACTTTAAATATTTGCTGTGGTTTTGAACTCTGATGTCACTGTGACTATATATTTACTATTGTATTTTTCTTTTGTTAATTAATAAATATATTTAAACCTTTTACTGTGGCTGATCTGGGGAGAGATATTTAAATTTTGAGTACTTGCATATTTATTTGGCGACACTGTCCTGGCCACTCCTAATGGCCTTGTTTTTGGTCAAACTACCATTTGTATTATTATTATTATACATTAATATTGATCATCCTTTGTTACCTGCTCTAAAGAAGCTGATAAAGAGTGAGTGGTGGCACTAATAACTATCTTATAGTCTGGACAGAAGGGGGCATAGCTAGTAAGCCTGTGCCAGCCTCTGTGTGTATGTAAATCAAACCTCAAAGAATGTGTGCGTCAGCTAATTGGACAGGGATACGAAGCACTGGTTGGACAGAGATGGTGCTGGAGGTCTTGGCTTGGCCACTCAGCTGAGATCTCAACTCTATAGCTGTGCTACTGGGAAGTTTTACTGGGGATATGGAGGAAAAGGGAGAAACCAATCTCGAGCTGACTGTGGTGTGTGTGTGCTCATAAGGGAAACTGCACTTCATGCAGACAGCTGCATCTGGAAACACTTGTGTGTACCTGTTATCCTCTCAGTGAATGTCCCCCACTGTTGCCAGTAGTGAGGATTGAGGCTCCTTGATTACTGGTTGGCAGTAGTGGGTCGTCACAAAACCTACCAACATTAAAGAAAAAAAAAAGAAAGTTATGAAGGTGTTACTGATCAATAATTGGAGCCTAAACAAGAAACTTCACTGCATATAAGCCCTCCCCACCCTGGAGAAAGTACAGTTGTGTACACTTACCATAAATGTAGATGTTCACTGTTGCAGTCCTTACAAAATGGGTTATTCGGCTCCCGGTAGCCCTCAGTCGGCCAGAATACCAAAGTCCTTGGTATACAACGTCAGCTGCCTTTGGTTTAAGCCTGACATCAAGTACGAAGGAAGGCAGCCAATGCTATTTCCTCAGTTTTTCGTGCCTTAACTGTCAGGAGCCCCCAAAAAAAGGTTAGACCTGGAAAATAAAAATCCAGTCTGTGCCCTAGGAAAAAAGGGGGAAGGAAGGGAGGGAAAACCAGGACTGCAACAGTGAATACACTCTAACATCTACATTTATGGTAAGTGTACACAACTGCATTATGTTTGTGTTTTACTGTTGCAGTCCTTACAAAATGGGTCGATTCCCAAAGCCCAGGAAAAAAACAAAAGGGAGGAGGAACACCCACTGTTTAAGGGTTGGCAAGGATGCCCTGCAACACTGCAGTGGCAAAACCAGCCCTGAAAACACGGGTCAATTGTAATGTTTAGTGAAAGTGTGGACAGAAGTCCAGGTAGCTGCTTCCAGGATGTCCCTAGTAGGTACACCTCTTAAAAAAGCTGCTGAGGTAGAAGCTGCTCAAGTAGAATGGGTCCTAATACTCTGAGGAACCTTGCCATGCTGTAAGTAACAAAAGTGGGCAATCCACTTAGAAATGGTCCGCTTTGAAATAGCTTTGCCCCCGAGCAAAACTGGCCAACAACAGATCTGACTTTTGAAAAGGTTTAGTCCTATCCAGGTAAAATCTAAGTGGTCTATGCACATCCAGGGAATGCAGTAACCTTTCTCCTTTATACTGAAGATTAGGAAAAATGGTAAGAGGTGGATAGACTGGTTGTCAGGCTAGAAACTACTTTAGGCATAAAAGAGGGATTAGTTCCAAGAGAAACCCGATCCACATGGAAGATGATAAAAGGCTCCACTGCCATTAAGGCCTGGAGCTCAGAAACTCTTCTAGCTGAAGTAATAGCCAAGAGAAAGGCAGTTTTCCAGGACAGAATCTTCAAATCTGCTGAGGCATCTGGTTCAAAAGGAGGCAGAGCAAGTTTCTCAAGTACAAAAATTAAGATCCCAACCAGGAGTAGGTGCCCTTCCGAGAGGCTTTAAATTGCTAGCTCCCCTGAGGAACTGTTTCATCAAGGGATGAAAGAAAATGGGTTGCTCAAAGGAACAATGAGCAGAAATAGCTGAAGCATGAATCTTGATAGAAGAAAAGGAAAGTCCACCATTAAGTAGGCCTACCAAATAGTCAAGAATAAGAGGAAGAGAAGGTTGAGAAGGGTCTTCCCCTCTAGTCTGCATCCAAAAGGAGAATCTTTTCCACTTATCTGCGTAAGATTTCCTAGTGCTAGGCCTCCTGGCTTCATGAAGGACCTCAACCACCCGTTGGGAAAGGTTTAAATTATGAGTCAGGCTGCCAAATGCAGAGTCTGAAGAGGAGGATGCAGATTTTTCCCCCTTCCTGGACCAAGAGATCTGTTATCAGGGAAGATGCCAAGGCTGAGACTGGAAGAGACTGCGAAGTAGTGGATACCAATGTTGCCTGGGCCAGTCCAGAGCTATGAGGATGGCCCTTGGTTTTTCATCCCTTATCTTTAACAGCACTATGTGAAGAAGAGGCAGAGGAGGGAATGCATAGATCAAAAGCTGTGCCCAGGGGGAAGAACAGAGCATCCACTTTCCAAGCCTTGTCGTGATGATCCCTGGTGCAAAAGGTTGGAAGAAGGTGGTTGGTCAGAGATGAGAAGAGATCCACCTGGGGAGTGCCCCAACACTGAATGAGTCGATAGAAGATGGTCTTGTTTAGTTGCCACCCGTGAGTATCCAGGACCTGCCTGCTCAATTGGTCTGCCAAGGTGTTGAGCCTTCCTGGAAGAAACTGAGCTATCAGAATGCCCATGGAAGCCACCATGGACGAAAGTATCATGCTTTGTCTGCACAGGGGGTAAGAGTAGAGTCCCTCCCTGCTCGTTGATGTACCACATAATTGTGGTGTTGTCTGTCCTGACTAGAAGTGTACCAGGAGAGAGAATATGCTTGAAAGCCATCAAGGCCTGCTGGACTGCCATCAAATTCCTTCAGATTTGTGTGTAAATGAACCTGTTGATAGTTCCAAGTCCTGTGAATGCATCTGCCCTCTAGATGAGCTTCCCAAGCATAGTCCAAGGCATCTGTGGTGAGAGTCTGGCTGGCTGGAGGTGGACAGAAAGGCAGGTCTTTGTTCTGTGCACAGGCCGTCACTCACCAAAGGAACTCAGTCTGCAGGCAGGGAATCAAAGGAAGAATCAAGTCTAAATCTGGAGTGTGTTGACAAAAGGTTTTTGAGGTACCATTGAATTTTTCTCATATGCAGTCCTGCATATGGAACCATCAGAATACATGAAGCCATGAATCCCAGGGCTTGCATGAATTGCCTTGCAGAGCTGGGTCATGCTTGCCATATTCTTGAAGTAATTTGGAAGATCCATTTGTTTCTCTTGAGGGACAGATACCATTTGGGTGGCTGTGTTCAGACTCGCTCCCAGGAATACAATCTCCCTTTTGGGTACCAATTTTGACTTCTTTTCATTGATAGTGTAGCCTAAAGAGGCGAGAAGGGTTTTTTTTTTTTTTTTTTTTTTTTTAACAAAGTCCAAATCCTTTAGAAGTTGCTCTGGAGAGTTTGCCTGAATAAGACAATCATCCAAGTAAGGGTAAATTTGAATGTTTCTTTGTCTGCAAAAAGCAAGGACTGGAGCCAAGCATTTTGTAAAAACTTTGGGAGCAGTAGATAAGCCAAAGAGCAGTACAGAGAACTGGAAGTGCCTGTTCCCCACCCTAAAGTGAAGGAACTGCCTGCAGCTTTCCCTTATTAGGATGTGCAGATAAGCTTCTTTGAGATCCAAAGTCACCAGCCAGGAATCCTTGGCCAGCAACTGCTGAAGAGTGAGCATTTTGAACTTGGGAATCACCAGAAAAAAGTGTTTAGAATGGACAAATCCAGAATAGGGTGCCAAGTGCCCCATTTTTTGGGAACCAGGAAAAGTCTTTAGTAGAAACCCTGGCCTGTGTGTAGGAACTGGCTCTATTGCTTCCAGTTTTAGCAAACAACTTGTTTTTCTGCTTCTGCCCTCTGAAGAGGGGGGGGGATATCTGGGTATCCTTGGTGAACCGGGAAAGTGTGAAAGGAGAACTTGTAGCCTTGGGATACAATTTTGCGCACCCATTTGTTGTCTGTGATGGTATACCAGACATCTGCAAAAAAATGCCTAACCTTCCAAAAGAATCCCTGGGCCCGCAGAGGAAGGCCAGAGTAATTGGGAATGCTTGCTCAGAACTCCCCGATTTGGAAGAGGAAGACTTGTCAGTACTTAGCCTTTTGAGGGGTGGAAGTCTTTCCCCTAGAAGACCTGTAACCCCTAGGCCTAGTGCTGTTTACTAGGGTCAGGAAAAGTCCAATTCTTAGAAGGGTAATGCCCACTAAAACGAGGAGGCTGAACTTGCAGAAAATCCTTAACAGTTTGCGTAGATTTGGCCTTATCCTCCAACTTTTTCAACACCTCTTCTGCTTTGCTACCAAAAAGATTGTCCTTGTGCAAAGGTGCATCCCATAGTTTAGATTTGACCGGTTCAGAAAGAGGCTCTTCCCTGAGCCAAGCATGTCTTCTAATAACAGAACCAGTGACTGCTGCACTGCAAGAGGCCTCCAAAGTGTCAAAATCACCATGTAGAGAATGTTTAGTGACAAGAGTGGCAGAATTCAATAAATCTTGTATGTCCTTACTCTCCATCAGGGAAGGAACATCAGCAATTTTAGCCTTAATGGCCTCCAAAGTATGCTGCTGATACTTAAGCATATGAAAAAGACAATTAACAGACCTAATAGTCAAGGTGGAAGTATAAACCTTTTTACCCCACCTATCCAAGGCCCTAGACTCCCTGTCAGAAGGAACAGGATTTTTAGCGAACATGGCTTTAACACCTTTAGGGCCCCGAGAAATAATCTCTGGATCCACAGTAGGATTCTTGAAAAGGAACTGATGAGAATCAGGAACTCTATAATACTTGGCAGGCTTTCTGGGAGCAGGAGGAACAGAATTAGGAGTCAAAGAATTCTCCATGAAACATCAACAACTTCCAAAACCGGAGAGATAGCCAAAGGCTTATGCTGTGGCAAATCCAAGAATTCTCTAATCTGTTTCTTAGACTGAGGGTAGTCCTGACTTTCCCATTTGAAACGCTCCCCAAGAGTATTTAGAGCATCTCCAAAAGAGAAATAATCTGCAGGGGAGGCAGAAGGGATGGGGTCTTCTGCATCAGAATCCTCAAAACCAGAAAAAAGTTGAGAGTTTCCCCTCTTCATCAGCAGAAGTGCTGGAAATCTCAGAGTCTGAGGCAGACAAAACTTCTGGGGACAACAATTCCCAAGCCCTCTTAGAAGGAGGTGGCCGAGAACCCCTGATAAGGGTCCAGAGATCACTAGCCATCTTAATCATCTGAGATGGAGGCATTTTGAGAGGAGGCCAGCATCTGCTTTGGAGTAAATTTTCAGCTGGATGGCCTGCTAGAAAGTCGGTGGGACTCAGAGACCTAGCCATTGCAGTAGTCTGAGCCAAGGTCGGTAAAGAGGTCTCAGAAGCCGGCGCCTGCTTAGTGGCTCCAGATCCAGAGGCGGCAACTGGCGGTGGGTCCGAACACGAAGTGGAAGCCTGGGGAATGGAGGACTCAGAAAAGGTCTCCACTGAAACCTATTACTGAACATCCGTGGACTACAGGGGCAATGAAAGTGCATCACTGACAACCGCTGGGCCGACAACCAACTTAATAGGAACATCGTCGGCTAATTTGATCCTAAGCCTGTCGTGGGCCTTATCCTTGCACTTCTTAGGCACATCTGAAGTTGGGAGACCAGCAGATGCCATACCGACTAACTTAGGCCAAACACCAAAATGCTTGAACAAGATCCTAGCTCTACAGCGAATGGTACGTGGGTTGAAAGCAGCACAAAACACAATTAGGGAGGTTGTGCTCAATGAAAATCACGGTGCGGAATCTGTTTTCCACAGGCAAGATGGTTATTCACTTTCTCAGACATTCGTTAAAGCAAGAAGAGTGTCCCCAACAGGGTACTTATCTGAGGATGTCTTCAACTAAGCAGTCGGAATACAAAAAGAAGGTACTTGGCCAACCAGCACTCTAGCGAAAAGCTTCTGCTTTGGGCTCTACGGCAAGAAAGTCTGAGGAAATGGCGTCGGCTGCCTTCCTTTGTACCCGACGTCCTGACATCAGGCTTAAACCGAAGGCAGCCAACGTCATATACCAATGACTTTGCTATTCTGGCCAACTGATGGCTACTGGGAGCAGGATAACCTATTTTGTAAGGACTGCAACAGTGAAACACGATGATCATAAAACACCTATGTTGTGACCAAGACATGGTTTAAAATAGGAAAGAGCAATCAGTCTGTGCAGAGCTATAATGTCTTCCACACATTTAGACCAGCTACTGCACAGGAGGGGAAAATGGTGGGGGGATCTCAATCATCATCCAGAACAGATTCATATAAAGGCTAGTAAAGACAATGATGCACTACAGTTTCTTCATGTCCAAATAAACCATCAGAAATATCTCAGACTAAATATCCACTAGCTACAGAACTTACTCTATGACACAAGAAAGCCACAATATCTACCTACAGGAAGTGGAACAACTCAGTATTAAACCAAATACAATTTTTCTAGGTGATCTAAACTAACCAACCACACAGACTGGGAAACCTACATCACCACTAGTGCATTAGCACAGAGATTCCCAGACTTTGTCAAAAGAAAACACCCTGAAACAAATGGAGAACCCAACTAGGGGGAACATCATCTTGGATCTTGTCCTTGCCAAATACAGGAACATCTTGTACCATCCCTTGCATATCTTCATCACCTGTTTGGTCTGACCATACCGTAAAGCAGTCCCCTTCAAAATAAAACTGAAGCCAGGGACTCCTTCCACCCAAGGTACCTTTAGAAATTTCACCAAAATAAAACTACCTACTCTTAAATGATAAATTAGAAAGCTTATAATCCCCACCAAACCCAGTTAACTCCTCTGAATTTGTGAAGACCTACAGCACCACACTACACTTGCATGCAAACAGATGCAGCTGTACACTATAGGAACAAGCGCAGGGCGAACCTCAGAAAGAAACTCCCATGGTTGAACCATACCATCAACAAATTTTGCAATAAAAAGAAGAGAATTTTGACTAAAAATATAAAAAAAGGAATTTTGACTAAATATTAAAAAAAAAGTAATTCTCAGAACTATGGAGCCCTTTTCATTGAAATAAACTCAGGAGCTTAATAAAAACAAATCTAAGCCAAGTCTGAGACTAAAATAACCACCCAAGTTGATCACAAGACCTTTAGTTATGTTTGCAGTCTCAGAAGGACAATGCACTTAAGCTGACAGTTTAGGTAACACGGTGAAAAGAGACTGAAAACACCGCAAACCTACTAGCAAATAAATTTAGTTCAAACTTTACCTTTTTTGTCCCTTAGTATATTGCACAAGCCATACCCGAAACTGACTCGTCGCCAGCGGATACATCTTAAAATAGCATGTAGCACAAATTGATGGGTCCTAAAAATATCAATGGCTCATCTTAAATAGCATGTAGCAAGAATTAGCCACCCTCATAATACAACCAACCACAGCCTCCATACAGGTTTTATACCAAAGCAAACTGAGAACACCTACAGTCATTCCTCTGCATAACAGAGGACCTTCCACAGACCCAGTCAATTACAGATAAACATGCCTGACCAGCCAGACATGCAAAGCCATAGAGAGACTTCTTAGGGAAGTCATCAATAAAGGACATTGGGAACCTCCAAACACTAGACCAGTCTCAGTTTGGATTCATCAAGGGCAGGTTATGCTTGTTCAGCCTAGTGGATTTAAAAAACACGCAATGGATGACTGTAAAACAGTATACACCACATACATCAACCTGCCCAAAGCATTTGACACAATCTCCCAATCAGGCATGGTAGAAAAGCTAAATAAACCATTGTTATCTAATGGTTTGCCAACTGGTCATAGATGAGATGCAGAAGATCAAAACAGGGGATGCTACCTCCACAAGAGACCAATCACCAAGGGAGTGACCAGGGTTTGGTGATGGGACCTCTGCTGTTTGAGATCTACTGCTCTAAAGTAGAAAGCCAGTACAAAACGGCCGTGGCTGACCAGATTTGAAGATGCCTACAAACTAGGAGCAGTCACGGAATTTCCAAATGACTTGGCCATCCTACAGGTAGGTTTGTCCCAAACAAATAACTGGTGCCAAAATCATGGACTGAAACTAAATGTTAAAAAAAAAATGCACTGTAGTATCCCTTGGGAAGTCATCTACCCCAGGAAACTACTACATTGACCACATGCCCCTAAGAGATGACTCAGTTGTTCAGGATTTGGGTCGTGTGTGGACAGTCACCTAAAATTCAGCCAACACACGTCCACAGTCTTTCTATATCATACTCAGGCAGACAATACCTTGTCACTCTACTTGATAGCCTACAGACTGCATCTTCTGACCCAATAATGATGACCTACTGCACATCAGCAAACCCAATGGCATCAGAAATACTCAGTCCAGGGATCTAAACCTCTTCTGTAACAGAAAAGTTTGGATGGACAAGTACATCGCAGAGAAGAAACTGGAACAGACTACCAATCCCCATAAAACAAATCTTAAACTACTAACTTCTGAATAAACATAGGGATATCGGCCAGTTTGGGCTAATTTCTCTCTCTTTCACTTCCCTGCTATAAAACACTCATTTGTGCGGTTTTGCACACCTGGAAGCGCCGTTTAGCTAGAGTTAACTATTCTCGGCTCCACAAAGTCTACTCTTCAATTTTTTTCCCTTGGAACTAGACAAACCTTCAACTTAAGCACCATTCATTTCACAGGCAAACACTTGCTTAAAACTCATAGCAAGCACTAATTAACCCTAGCACTAGACTCCCCTATACTGTCCAGAAGGACAAGGCTCTCTATTCGTCCCCACCAGCCAATCAGAAAAACAGCTTACTCTACCTATTCAGGCATGTCCAAAGGGCAGTTTTCAGTGTACTCTCCAGTTCAATTGGTGAATCTGGGCATTTTGAGGCAATGTTACAACTGCCTCATGTACACAGACAACCCCCTCCTCCTACCACCAAACACTAATATATGCGAGAGATGCAATTATACAGCCAAACTGGAGGCAAAGCTCTCTCAACCCAAGACTGGAATTGACAGTCAAGAGGAGAAGGATAATATTTGCAACACACCACCAGTGTCACATAGACCTAATAAACCAACACCGGCAAATAACACACATGAATACATGAAAACATACTCAGAGGCTCTACATAAAAATCTGCAAAAGCAAGAGAGACCTCCAAAGCAGACATCCAAGTAACCTCCACACCCCATCACCAACCATGAAACAAATACTTCACATAAGTGTGCCACGCAATCACACTAGTAATAGGTGACTCTATAGTCAGGAACACTGATGTCCCACTAACTAGGCTGGACAAGGAGAAGGTTACAGTTAGCCGTCTGTCGGGTGCCAGGATCTGCCACATAACACAAGCACTCCGGTCACTCCAGAACAAGTACAAATACGACTCTGTCATTGTCCATGTTGGTGTGAATGACCTGAGACGTATCTCCCTGAACTACATGAAGAGAGACATGGAAAAGCTCTCTGATCATGTAGCCCAGGCCGGTATGACCCTGAGTAGCATCCTGCCCTCACCAAGAATGATGCCACAGTATAAAGAAAAAATTATCAATTTCAACAATTGGCTAAGTTTCTGGTGTCATTCAAAGGGGATCCAGCATCTGTCTGCCTGGGATGACATGCTCGACAAGCCACATTGCTTCGCAAGAGATGGCTTAGACCAGTCACCCTTAGGCTTTCGAATACTGGCCAAGGCTCTTGCTGCCCCCATAGTGCCTTTTTAGGCAAGGCTCAAAAGACCTACCACCATAAATAGCACAAGTAACCAAAAACTGAGGGTAATGCTACTCAACGCCAGAAGTCTAAACCTCAAAATGCATGCACTCGAAGCACTCCTCAGTATGGAGAACATAGACATCTGTGCAGTAACAGAAACCTGGTTTAAAGCTCCTGAGAGCACCCCAGCACTACAAGGCTATAACTCATACCATACCTTTCGACCACAGAACTAGGACCGAAACACAAAAGATGGGGGTGTATCCATATTCATCAAGGATACCCACATCTCCAGGTTAGTGGCACAGCACAATCCATCAGAGATCATCCATGTGCAACTAACGGGCAAAAGTGCAGTCCAAATTGTAGCTTGCTACAGACCACCCACCACGGCCCAGGACCCCCATTCCTCATTTCTGGAGACACTGGGAAATATGAAGGTCCTACCAAACACATTAATACTGGGTGATTTCAATTACCCAAACAAACTTGGGAGAACTGCTCAAGTACTAACTCCCTTGCCCAACGCTTCCTAGAATTTATAAACTCGAACGCCCTGGATCAACTGGTCAACACCCCCACCAGAGGGAACAACATATTGGACCTGGTCATCACCAACATGGGCAACCAGTGTTCCACACCGGAGGTCAACCCCTCGCTGGTTAGATCAGACCATATAGACTAATCACTCTGGATATCCACATTTCGCCCCCACCCCCAATCAAGGGAACAACCGTGAAAAACATTTCAAAAGCAAACTTCACGTTACTTAAGACTGAGGTGGAAAGGTTCACAGCCCCCATGCTAAAAGGACAATGCTGTCCAAGCTGCTGAAACCTTTACAAAGGCATTGAGTATCGGCAGGAATGCATGGATCGTGCTATCCCAAGTAAAACACCAAGGCTCACTCCTCCAAGAAAAGGAAACCAATCTGGTGAACCCTTGCCATAAACAAGCTATACAACAGGAGGAGGAAACTAGTACAGAAAAAGAGAGAGTAAAATCCCAAGAAGGAAAGACATCCCTGATCAGTATCAGCAAGAAACTACGATCCCTCATTAAAGGCTAGTTTCGAAAGAAAAATTGCCAATGACTCTAAAGATAACCACAAAGTGTTCTTTAGCTATGTCAAGAACCTAAGTGGAAACTCTCAGATCTGCTCTGAGTTAGTGCAGAATGGCACAAAATACACTGAACAGACTGATATTGCCAACATTCTGGCAGACAGGTTTAGTGCAAACTTCACCACCCCTTAAAGGGCCCATAACCATACCAGAAGAATGTAGGGCCCCGTCAAACACCGACACACAGCTTAAAACAGCCTTATCCAAAGCCAAAAACACAGCTTCAATGGGACCGGATGGTGTCCCAGGCTGTGACTTACAAGAGCTCCAAAATGAACTAACCCCTCACCTAAACACACTGTTCAAACTCAGCCTCTCTACAGGCTACGTACCCACAGAGTGGCGCACATCAACAGTTATCCCGGTTCACAAAAGTGGAGCCATAACGGATCCCCGGGAACTATCGCCCTATAAGCCTGACTAGCCTGGTACGCAAGGCTATGGAACGCATCATCATGGAACTCATTAACAGAGACATTGGGAACCTCCAAACCTTAGACCCTACCCAGTTTGGCTTTAAGGGCAGATCATGCCTCCTGAACTTGGTGGACTTTGGTGAGACAGTTACCAAGGCATTAGACGAGGGAAAGGAGGTCCACACAGCCTAACTAGACCTCGCAAAGGCTTTCAACACCATTCCCCATTCTAGTACTATAGACCAGCTCATCAGCTTGAACAAACGCCTACGTCACGAGATGGGTTGCCAAATGGCTCATGGATAGAACCCACATGGTGAGAGTTGCAGGCTCTACATCCAACTCTAAACCGGTTACAAGTGGCGTCCCCCAGGGCTCAAGTCCTAGGACCCCTCCTGTTCGGTATATACTTCTCAGAGGTACATGCAAGCATAGGAGGACTATGGCTGACAAAGTTCGCAGACTGCAAACTAGGGGCCATAACCGATTCTCCGGCTGATACAGACACCCTCCAGATGGGTCTCACTAAGACGGATACCTGGTATCAAAATCATGGCCTCAAGCTAAAAGCCAAAAAGTGGATAGTCATCCCCTTTGGAAAAAACAAAGTACCCGCACACTACCACGTAGGTGGTAGTCCCCTAAATACAGAAAATGTAATAAGGGATCTGGGGACCCAAGTAGATAGTAATCTCTCCTTTGATAATCATATTGCAAAGGTGGTCAGAAAATCCTTCTATGTGGCCCACCTAATCACAAAAGGGTTCGCATCTAGAAATTGTGCCTCTCTACTCATCACTCATTAGACCAATCATAGAATACAACGCCCCATTTGGGACGTACCTTACAAGACACCTGCAACAGCTGGAAAGACCACAAAAGTACCTCACCAAGAGGATTACTGGCCACAGATGCCCTATGCAGCCCGACTCAAACTCCAGCTGTACTCGGTTGCATACCACTTACTCAGAGGTGATCTCTGCCCGACATACAAGGCCATGTCCAACCCAGAATTGATAGACATGCTCCACCTTAAAAAAAATCCCGGACAGCCACATGGTCTAGAGATATAAACCTCACCACCATGATAAACAGGACATGCTGGAGGGATAGATTCCAGTCTCAGAGACTCCCCCATGCTTTGGAACAGGATTCAAATATACATCAGGCAGAGCCCCTCACTAACACTCCAAGACAAACCTTGACAGGTGGATGGGAAACAGAAAATTTACCCCGGGGATTACTGCAGTAGCACTGCTGGATAGTGGCGCAGGAACTAATAGCTCTACTGGACAGAGGCACTGGGAACTAATCTAAGGGGATGGCGAAAGCAAACACATTCTGGCTAGGCTAATAAATGCCCTTGGGCAGATAGCCTAACAACTTGGATCTATACATGGATAATAGAAAATTTAGCAAAGGACTACCCCCTGTACTACTAATGGACTGGCATAACTCCTAAATACCCATGCATGGGTCCCCTTAAATTATCTGCAGTATGATCCCAGTTATTCTCACTAGGGGTAATATAAAATGAAACTTAACCATGGATTGGGCAATGCCATTCTAGCACCAAAAGGGAAATTGGTTAGGCTTATAATGGTCCTCAACAGCAGCTAGCCTTGTACTTACCTGTATGATCTTGTATCAAATTAGAAGACTGCAGTCACAAAACATATATTACAGTTCAGTAAATCAGTTACAGACAGTATTTCAATATTAATCCCATTTTAACTGTCACAATCAGAAACAGCCTTAAAATCAGAGAGATATTGTAAACACTGCTATGTCTCATTGTTAACGGGTTGTTATTACTGAAATGAATTAACCTGCAATTTGGTTTCGTCTTGCATATTTTTTTATTTATTGCCTTTTGCTTTGAGCCTGCTTCTTGACTTAACTGTTCACTGGATAGTCACCGCCCCCCACCCCCAAGATTGTCTGCATAAACATTGCCTATTCCTTTGTCTCACTTGACTGAGTACGTTTCGCACATGCTAATAATGTGACCAGCTCACACGTGTGCGCACACACACACACAAGTTTACAGTTCTTCGGTAAGAATTCTACATAAAATTACAGCCACAAGTTATTCCTCAGTTTAAATGCATTTCTTTTCACATACCAATGCTATTTAAAAATCTTTTACACAAGAAAAACGTCAAATGCCAGCTAAGGCAAACACCAAGAATTGTATGCAACAGTAAACTCAGTCTCAAACAAATTCTGCTTCATGTGCATAACAAAATTCCCAGCAAGAACTCCTAACCAAAGTGCATAACTATTTAAAACAAAAAACCTTGAAAATGCAGATATCCTGAAATAGAAAAAAAAAAAAAAATACTCAAGAGTAAGCAGTTCTCCCCTATGCAGTACTCTGACTCATAAGCAATTACAGGCCACGGATACTGAATACCAATACTGTTCTTATCAAACGCCTACGGACCTTTTTAGGATATGAAACTGTAAGAACCCTACAGTTTCTTCGAACAAAAAAAAAATAGAAGTTCTTTCAGTGATTGTCAAATCTGTAATTAGTAATATGGGTTGTTTAGTAAGCAACACTTCCCAAGGAAAACAAAACACATTTTCTCCAAGCAAAGAAAATCAGCCACTAGCAGATGACATCTGCAAAAGTGCACTGATCTTGTCTACATCTCTAAAGGTCACCAGGAAGCAGACCACTGGTTCAAAACATCTTCATAGCATTCATTCTCCAGTTATCCACTTTAAATAATTCAGGCTTATGGGGGAGATGAAGCCTACCCTCAGCATTCAGTGAGCACAAAGCAGAGATGCATTAATCCCAGACAACACCGATCCATCCCACATCACAAGCACACTAGGCAGACACCTACAGGTAATCAGGATCATTGCTAATTCATCTACAATGTCTTTGACATATAGAAAGAAACTGGCAAAACCTCACATGGACCAAGGGTTAACGTAACACTCAGTAGAAAATGCACCCCCCTCCCCCAAACCAAACATTGTGACCCAGACCACTGCTCCATTGTGCCAACTTGTTGGCTGGAAAACTTAAGCAAATTTCCTTGTGGGAAGAGAAAAAACAAAACACTGGCACAATGCCCTATTCCTCATAGGAAAAAAAAAACACAATAGAACAGAAGCTAGAGACAGCTACCTTTAATGAAGGAGCCACTTGCAACAAAAGAGAGAGTAAGCAATGTATTACAAAACACACGATGTCTATTGAGCACTGCCCTCAAACATTATATTGAAAATGGTTCTAAGAATGTCAAGACTTCATTTACACTTGACATCCATATTTAACGCATAGCTCCAGGCAGAAATGAAAAGTACATTTTGGACCGTACTTTTATATATTCTATACAGTTGCAAACCTGTCCATCTCTCCACATTGATATTTATAAGTTGTTCTATCCCATTATATCAGTAGTGGTGTTATAATTGTTGCCATAAAAGGCTGCTGCTTCATAGAGTGCATTCTATAGCCTCACAATGGGACACTATAAAAAAATGCTGACATGTATTGTTAGCATTTAGCGTAATTCTGTGCGTTACCAATGAACATTTACCAGCTAATAATGTGCACAACTACATTTGTTAAGATTCTGGAGCAATATAAGCACACAACTGCAACAAACTCATGCACATTTCTGGAATCAGAGAAGCTGATGACGTTAAAACTTCTGCTGGTAGTTTGCGACTACTAAAATATAAAAAAGGGACCAACAAGAGTAATATTAACTCAAACATGCCCTAAAAATTACCACTTGTGATCTGCAATACATTTAGTGGAACAAAGCATACATCAGCCATTTGAGAAGTTAGGGAGCAGCTGAAACCAGAGCAAATGCATGTCTAATGACCTTTTCAAATAACAAATCACAGCATTAATAGGATGATAGAAATTTAGCACTTGATAGTGTGACAGAAGCAGCAAGAGACATACTACCCAGTGAAAATACCAGGTTCCAGACTTACTGAACTACAATTTATCAGCAATGAATAGAAATTCCAAAGATAAATCTGTAGTGTGACCCACCTTCAGGGACGATGTTGCAGACATTAAGACTGCTCAACAGATTAAAACTTTCCCAGGCTGCCACAAGTTTTCATCATCGTAAAAATACATTAAGCATGTAGAACTATTCACTTCTTGATGTAGTGCATTGCAAAGGGAAGAAGAAAACTGGAAAAAAGAAAGGAGACACCAAAAGTGATACCAAGCCTCTGGTGGCTATTGCAGAAGATGGACCTTCTTACAGATCTAACATATGGTAAAGACATAATTTCCAAGTCTGATAAGAAAAGGTCCATCATCTACAACCAAATAGGCAACCACCAGAATTACAGCATACCCTGAACAACAGTCACACCAAAAAGAAGATCTGAACTAAGCTTGTACAGTCCTGCATAAAGTACAGAAGCTGCAATGAAAGTGGATAAGTTAAAGCAGCTTAAGAATGTTAAAACCTAGAGTCCATTAGAGGAGATTTGCAAAAAATTGGGAAGAAAGACTGGAAAAGCAATTTACAAGGGAACAATAGGGGGACATATGTATGGCTACAAAGTATGCAACAAGTTCAAAAGGTTTAGGATTTTTGCGCCCCAAGCAGACTTCAAAGATTTTTTTCTTAGTTAGATGGCAAATGTTGGGGTGGGAAGGGAACCAGTAGCATATGTTCTGGGAAAGTCTAACGAGCAGGCAGATTTTAAAAATTCCCTACAGAACACTCAGTCAGAAAAACTGGCTATAACTAAGGAAATTATTTGTTTGAGCTGGGACACAGGATCTGAATTGTACAGCCATATTAAGGTTTAATTAAACTGGCTGTCAAAAAAGCAATTACTTTTATTATTAAAAAATGTATATATTTTTTTTTTTTTTTTTTTAAGAAAGGACTGTCAGCAGAAACTGCAAGAGCAAACAAAAGGAAGACAAGCTTCTTCAAAAGTGAAATGTAACCAAGCTGGAATATGTTCTCCGATAGGTGGTCTCCGAAGGTCACCGCCTCAAAAAGGCCTTTAAGACCCTGACAGTATTTAACATTTTGGAATCCTTCCTATGTGAAACATTTGAAGCTGCTACCAAATGAATAAGAATTCAGTCGACAAAATGGTCTGATTAAGATGCTTAGGCAAATACAGTAGAAACCAAAAACATTTTAAAAATAAATAAATGCATACTTTTTTTTTTATTTGTCTAAGTCAGGGATAGGAAAAAATTTCACTGTAGATGAACTAATACATTCTTCCAGGGCCCCATGCTGCATCAGCCAATTATTTCCGGCTTTCTTATATTAATAATGCTTTTAAATCCATTCAGAGGATCTGTGAAAAATATAGGCTGCTAGCATATTAAGCCAAAACCTAAACAATAGTAATGCTTGAATGACTATAAAATGTGTGTGATCATAATAAGGAACTACTAATAAGCTAACAAAGGCAAACTAACTTACAGGTATTTTTGGTGGATCTCTGAAGAAGTTAAATGTTGTATAACAAAGTCTATGACAGAAAAGTAGTAAAGCAAGCTGTAGCCTGCCACAGTGGAAATCCTATGCAAGTTCTTACGAGTTCAGCTTGAACAAAATTGGGACTCTTATCCCACCTGAAGCACTCAAAAAAGCACACAATCCAAAAGAACACTTACAGAACTGCAAACAGCTATGCAATTCACTTACTGAACTGAATCTCTACTTCTAACGGAGCATTACTGTCAACCTCTAATCCCATAAATCAACTTTTATCGAAACTAGAGAGAAAATCATGACATACACAGGCTTAGACATATTTTAGCTATTTAAGAATGTTGATGAATTTAAATCTAACCCCGAGTTTGTCAAGCTATGAGGTAATAATATCACTTAGGTAGGTGCAGAGGGTATAAACCACCTTCACACATGCTCACTCACAAATATGTATACCACACACTTAGATGTGCATACGTACATAGAATCTGTCAAGCTTGACAATCAGAGTTCTGCAACTATGCAATATCCTTTTAACTGTAACCATTCAATATTTGTGCTATGGTACTAAAATATCAATATAGTAAATCAAACACTTAAATTTTACATATACAACTATATTGTGCACAGGTGCAAAGTAGGATGCAACTTCCAAATGAACCTAATTGGGCTGTGGATACTGAAAATTAATGGATGACACTCTACACTATGTACCTGCAGTTATCCACTAACAGGACTGCAGGAAAGCAAGGACAGTTGCATTCATGGACTAGTAACAATATAATTCGCGGTGGGCACATAGCCCAAACTGAAACATGCCACTTTGATGAGTACACTTAAGCTCCTGCAATGAACAGCTTCTTAGAATAATCTGTTCATAACTACCTGGAGTAAATCTTTATGAACTCATAGGTGAAGCACTGCAGCTAAAACAATGTTAGCAGGAGTGGTGGCGACATACCACCACATGACTTGTTAAAAGACATGCCAGAGCTTTCTATCAAGCAAGAGTAAAACATCTCTGTGAGACTTTATGGACTTTGAAGAGAGAGAGTTACCAAAAATGCACAAAAGCAACAAAAAATCCACAAAAAAAATCCAAACAAAACAGCTCTAAACAGCAGTGGATGCAGTGAAAGCACATACTAGGAGAGGCAGTAAAGGCCTCAAAAAGTTCAAAATGGGAAAAAAAAATCTTTTATTGCAGAAAGTAAAACTAGAGAAAACTAAATGAAGTACAGCAAACTGGTATAAAACAGGACATACTCACTGTAGCCTGGGTCTGTTTTAGAAGAGGTGACTGTCTCCAGAAGAGGGCAAGACAGACCTATACAGCATCTCAGTTTGCATAACAGTGTGGCAAGTGGGAAATAAGAACTGCATTGTACTAAGGGGAAAATAACACAGTATTTTGGAGAATGTGCATGAGTTCAGAAGTGTTGCTGTTAAGAAGCAATTTTTGCTTACTCCAGCACAAAACATTTTATCACAACGTGGGCAACAGAAAGTAGTCAGGTTATTTGCCAGACTTACAAAGCCTACAACAAGAAAAACTTCTAATGGATCTCTGGTTATTTAAAGGACATTTCATAAATTTTATGAAAATCTGTATAAAGCAAAGAAATGCAAAAGCCAAGAAAAGGAATACATGGAAATATTTATAGAAGAATATTTAATTATGCCAAAGGGTACAGGAAGACAAGTATCAACATTTAACAGCCAAGATGGGAAGAGAGGAGATAAAAAACAATGGCATATAAATCAAATCAACTGTGAAGTCTGCAGGAACAGACGTCACTCATGTGGCAGTTTGCCAAATGGGGGTGCACTAGTAGAGAAAGATGGAATTTAAAAAGGACAGAAGCAAAGTGCAGTGGTCAAAAAAAGCAACTCAAGTGCTACATCTGAGGACTGGCAAGCAGCTCAAAGTGCCACATTTTACTTTGAAGGATGCAAGTCAGTAGTTTATGAAGAGATAATAAATAATTTGTAATCAATAAAGGGTAGCAAGACCAATCTGTGTAGATTGGAACTTTGTTAGTTTTTACAAGCCCAATGCACAAGTAGCATACCCTAATCTGCCTGGGCAGTTTTTGCTAACTTACATCATGACTGGAGTTCTACAGTGCTCTGTTCTGGGGCCGCTCTTATTTGACATCTACTTCTCTGAAGTAAGAGCAAACAAAAGCCTATGGTTGACCAAGATTGTGGAGAACTGCACACTGGGATCAGTTACTGAATGCCCAAAGATTAAACAATCTTACAAGAGGGCTTGTCCCACAAAATAAATAGAAGACAAGTGATAATTCCTAACAAGAAGTGTAGACTTGGGTATAGCAGGAGGATCCAGTATAAACTTCCCTTATTATAACTGAAATAACATGAGTGCGTTCACAGTTGAGACTGCTTCTTCAGATATAACACTTCAACCAACCATTCACACTACCATTAAACAACATCAATTGAACATGTGACCAACCAAAATAAGCCTTTGTAAAATTTGACAAAAATTAAATACCTGTAATTGAACTATCCAGATAACATTAAAAATACACACACACATATATATATATATATATATATATATATATATATATATATATATATATATATATACACACATACACACACACACACACACTGCCATCTCAGCAACACCATCTTTAACCCTAAGGCACCCTACAATCTTCACCTACAAGCTGTCAATCTTCCATGCGGCTCAGAATACAGAAGCCACACAGTTTAGATTTTTCTTAGTGAATCATTTTTGATAGGAGAGAATTTTTCTGCTTATTTTTAAGCAAACACTTACTAATAACATTCTGCATAAATCTGTCTTAAGTATCTCAGTGTTAATAAAGTTCACCAAAACGAAGCATGTGGATGTGACAATAGATGAAATTTAACTCTTCCTCTAACTTCAGTTACAGTCTCACAGCCCAAACTAGAGCTCTTCCACTCTTGTTGCTTTTAAAAGCAATAAATTCATTTAAACTTAGCTGTATTATTCATCAGCACTCACTACAACTTTTCCAATCCATTTAAGCAAGTATAATGCCCATTTCTCCTACTCTAAGCAACAGGCCTTCAACACTCCTCACCCACCCCCAACAAGATCATATGTTTTAATAAAAAAATCGAGCTCACTATTGGCCAGAGTCACAGTGAGCTCAGAGTGCACAAGCTTAAATGTGCAAGAAATAGCCACATAAAGTCTGTAAGACACATTAAATGCAGAAAGATTCACTGCAAGCCCATGTAGGATCAGCAGCAATTTAAAAATTGCGCAGAATACTATGAAACATACAACACAACCATGTACAGTTATGCATATAAAACTTGCATTTATTCCATCAGGTCACACAGTTGCTCTGTGCCTCACTATGTTATACAGCAAAGAATTTATGCAGTCTGAACATGTAACGGTGCAAATGTTCATACTCCATATATGCACCTACTACCACAGTTCAATGCTCACATACACGGACATCTCTAGTGTTTACACCTACCACCTTCATATCAGTGGCTCTCTCAACCCAGGTTACCTTAACAAAAAAAAAAAAAAGGAGAGAAAGAGAGTTCATCCTGCCAGGACACAGTTCAATGCTCACATACACGGACATCTCTAGTGTTTACAGCTACCACCTTCATGTCAGTGGCTCTCTCAACCCAGGTTACCTTCACAAAAAAAAAAAAAAAAAGGAGAGAAAGAGTTCATCCTGCCAGGACAGACTTATTAAATACCAGAACACATCAGGTTAGTAACAACAACGTGTACAGGAGGATAATGAATGGGCTCCTGGCAAGGATGATGTGGAAGTTTGAGATAAGATGGGCAGAATGGATTATCACAAACTCAATGTTCAAATCATACTCTACATTCAAGACACAAACGCAAACTAGGTAGTTACTAGGCTTGCAATGAGTTGCCCCACCTCAGTCACCAGTTGTCCCATGCACGGTCTGGTTAAGTGATTTGCTCAAGGTCACAGACTAGCCAAAAGAGGGCTGATATCATCAAACCCTGTGCCACAGGAACTACAGCTCAATAACTTAACCCTTTGTGGCAAAATGAACCATTACAGCAACGACCTTGAGCCAAGGACACAGGTTAAATCATAGGCTCATAGATAGGTACTAGGCTATTGGCCCAAGGGCCTAAGTAAGCCTAGCCACCAAGGTTCCCTGGCTTATGCCACCCAAGAAAGTTATTTTTTCTGTGCCAATCAAGCAGAGCCACAGAAGTGATCCCCGGGGTGTATTTCCTATTTCCCATCCACTCATCAAGATTTTTCTTGAGTGCTAATGAGGAACTTTGCTTGACATAGATGGGTAGCTTGTTCCAGAGTATGGGTAAGTCTCTGGGACAGGAATCCATCCCTCCAGCATGTCCCGTTTATTGTGGTGACAAGGTTTAGGTTCCTAGAGTGTGTAGCTCGGAGGAATTGGGATTTCTTTAGGTGTAGCATGTCCAACAGCTCTGGGTATGTCATAGCTTTATATGTTAGGCAGAGATCACCTCAGAGTAGATGATATGCTATGGAGTAAAGCTGGAGTTTTTTTGACATGGTCAGTTTAGGGCATCTGTTTGAAGCCAGTAACCCTCTTTGTAAGGTACTTTTGTGGCCTTTCCAGCTGTTGCAGATGTCTTGTGGAGGTACATTCCAAAAGGGGAGTGGGTCTAATGACTGTCGAGTAGAGGGGAACAATGACCTCTCCTTTCCTGGATGAGAACCCTTTTGTGATGAGGTGTGCCACGTAGAAGGATTTCCTGACTACTGTGGCGATGTGATTATCAAAGGAGACTATTGTCCACCTGGGTCCCAAGGTCTCTTATCACACATTCGGCATTAAGTAGACTGCGACCTATGTGGTAGTTCATGGGTACAAAGTTTTTATCCAAGAGGATGACAATGCACTTTTTGACACTGAGCTTGAGGCTATGGCTCTGACACCAGGCATCTGTCTCAGTGAGGCCCTTCTGTAGGATGTCCACATCATTTGGGGACTCAACTATGGCTCCTAGTTTGCAGTCATCTGTGAAGTTCATTAGCCAAAGGGCTTCTTTGTTAGCCTGTACTTCAGAAAAGTAGATACAAAACAGGAGAGGTCCCAGGACTGAACCCTGTGGTACTTCACTTGTCACTGGTTTGAAGTTAGATTTGGAAACTGCAACTTTTACAGTGTGGGTTCCGTCAGTGAGCCAGTTGGCAACTCATCTTGTGATGTAGGGATTTATACCTAGTTTAGTGAGTTTCGCTATAATTCCAGAATGGGGCATGGTGTCGAAAGCCTTGGCGAGGTCCAGATAGGCAGTATGAACCACCTTACCCTCGTCTACGGCTTTGGTGACTGCCTCAAAGTCGATCAGGTACAGGAGGCATGATCTGCCTTTCACAAACCCAAACTGGGTGGGGTCCAGAGTTTGGCAGTTTCCAATGTCTTTGTTTACGAGTTCCATGATGAGACGTTCCATGGCCTTACAGACCACGCTTGTCAGGCTAATAGGGCGATAGTTCCTGGGATCCCGGGATCAGTGGTGACTCCCCCTTTGTGGAGTGGGATAACTGTTGCTGTGTGCCATTCAGTGGGCACAAAGCCTGACGTAAGGCTATGACTGAACAAGATGCTTACGTGGGGAGCCAGTTCGTTCTGAAGTTAGTGTAAAACACAGCCTGGGATGTTGTCCAGTCCCATGGATGCTGTGTTTTTAGCTTTAGAGAGTGCAACTTTTACCTGCGTAGTTGTGATTACAGGGACTCTGCATTCTTCCTGTATAGATATGGGCCCTTTAGGGGGTGAGAGAGGGGTAAAGTTAGCACTGAACTTATCTGCCAGAATGTTGGCAATATCAGTTGGTTCTGTAATTTTCGTGCTGTTGTGCCGTAACTCAAAGCAAATCTGGGTGTTGCCACAGAGATTCTTGACATAGCTACAGAATGCTTTGTGGTTACCCTAGAATCAGTGGCGATTTTGTTCTCCTAGCTAGCTTTGGAAGATCTTATAAGGGATCTCAGCTTCTTACAGAGGCTGACCAGGGAGCTCCTCCACTCATGGGATTTTACTCACTTTTGCAACAGTTTCTTCCTTCAGTTGTAGAGTTTTGTGTATGGCAGGGGACTACCAGACTGGCTTCCTTTTTTTGGAGGATAGCTCCTTGGTTCTGTTTGGGATAGCACGATCCATGCACTCATGTAAGTGCTTTACAGAGTGCATTTATGTAGGATTCAGCAGTCTGTATTGTCCATCTGCATGGGTTTCAATAAGTTTGCCACTTCTGTCTTAAGAAGCATGAAGCTGGCTTTGGAGAATTGTTTTTTTACCTCTTGTAGAGTAGATAGCAAGATGTTGTTGTTGTTAAACCTGAATAAAAATATTTTCAGTCTAACAAAATATATACTAAAAGTTTTATCAAAGAATAACATTTTGTTATGCTTATAAAAATCCACCTCATTATCAGCCATAATCAGAGTGAGCTCACAGACATTACAACAGCAAAGCATATCAGCTTTCACACCATACATAAAGTTAAATAATGTATACCGACACCTGCATTTTATTATACATTTAATAGACTATGCAGTGTAAAAATTGCAGTTTTTCTATGAAACTTGAATCACTTTCTATCATATGACATTTAACTTGCTTAGTTCTCTAATTTAAAAGTTTGAACAAATACACAAAGGGTACACATGAAATATGTTCTTCCATAACACAAATGGGCATTGTACTCCACTAATCTGATTCATTCAAATGCCAGCTGCTATATATTGTGCTTATAAAATTCAAGCCTAGAAGAGTTAAAGATCAGCCAGGAAAGAAACCAAAATGGCAGAAACGGGATTTAAATACTGGCTTGCTGTGCATATTCCTTCCTAGTGCCACATTTTATTCTATTTTCTGATTCTCTCTCATTCAGATGAATTCATACATATGTCGGTCATTTAATACTTTTCTCCAGCAGAACAAAATTTACATTAAATAACTGTTTGTATGTGGAATGTCTATCCATTTTCTTACTCTGATTTTGGTTTTAATAACTAACTAGTCACCTCTAAAAAACAAGATGCAATAAAATAAAAATTCCAAATTTGCTGCAAGGCATGACAGTCAGCACATCACCACCTTGAATTTGTGAATTGCCATTTGGCCATAGACTACCACAAACATCAAGCACTAGCCAACACACTAACCTGGCATAAACCTCTATGGATGCTTATTCCATCTACAAAATGTCTCGTACATATCACAAATACACTTAGAGAGTCCAGGAGTGGCCTAAAGTCAACTGGTGCCCTAGGCAAAGGGGCTCCACAGCACTCCCCACCACACCACCCGGTGCCCCCATGCTGGTCAACCTACACCAAATAAATATTGGAAAAGCGCCCCTACTATAACAGCTCCCAAGACTGCCGGCTAGTTGGCCTATGCCTAAGGCCGGCTATGATAGAGTCGATGTTATAGAACTACATAGGCACGCTTTGGAACAATCTTCCCCAAATACAACTCCGAGAGGCAAACATTTACACAAACTATAAAACACTGCACAAAAAAGAATGCACAGTGCTGTTTTTACAAGTGTTTTACCTCATTACATCCAAATGTTTTATTTCAGCTGTACAATTGCTTTTATCAATTAGCAAATATGAACTGTGAAACTACTACTTATAATGTATCCTGCATATGACATTTGTAATTATGGCAACCACAGTCCTAATACTGCACATAGTCCAGTGTTACTTTTCAAAGCGTCTCTGCTTGTAGGCTCCTCCTGTAAACCCAGTGGCAAAGTACCATTAACTGCACTAGCTCAAATAAATTATAATTTTGACAGTGTTCACAGAGACAGCTGTCTATTGCTATGTAGACATGAACTGTATTGCCTTAGTCAGATGTGTATTTCACAGCTTATTTGTATACATGTAATAATGTATCCGCCAAACACATGCTTATCTATTTATGCATTTTCTGAGTTTTACAGACTTCCCTGAAAACGAGATTTCCATACCCGCACATTCTTGGTCAACAAATGTAAAAGAAAAATCAATATATGAATGAATGAATGAATGAATAAATAAATAAGATGGACAAACTCAGAAATATTCATTTTTAAAAGTATAAGCGAGGACAAGCACTACACGATGGTACAGCCAACTGGATAGGATACAGTATTATTAAACTGAACCTAGGAAGTGTGAATTAAAACGTTTGAAAACGCATACTGCTGCTTGAAGTACTAAATGCAACATAATTATGACTTGTGGTTCTCAAGCGCCAGCCCATTTAATATTTCAAGTTTAATATTAGCTTTTCATACGGTGTAATTGAAAACGAAAGATCCAAGTAATAAACCTGCTCAAAAATCAATTTAAAGGCTTAGTAGTCTAATAACAATAATACATATTACCTTCCCTGAAGCACAGTGCTTAAAAGATGAAATAAAAAAATTGAGAAATAACACTATGACACTGAGTAAAATATTCAAAATGCATATTTTCATCCGATCAGAGGCCAGATCCCCTTTAATGCACGCGGTTTAATTATATACACCATTTTTTTTTACTCTTCAACTAACTAAAGTCCCACACGTATTAAGTCAGGTATGTCTACAACAATCCCAGTTATACGTTGCTACAAAAAACAAAAGGCTCACGCTTCCTCCACTACCTATACAATTTTCATATAAAAAATAAAACCACAAAGCTCCTTGCATTTACCGCCATAAACATTGCTGTCAAATCAGCTTTTCCTACTTTGCATCAATTATCCAAAACTCTTACCCCAGTGCCTCTAGGGTGTCCAAAATATCGCTCTCCAGTACCATATTGTACGTTACATATAAACAACTACTACAATAAAAATTGAACGACGCAGAAAATCATCCCCTATGTATAAACCCTTTGAAAACATAGAAATATCCCCGTAATTTCCCAGGATACCATGTGAGACCAATGCTTGAAAAGGTGTAACAATGAAAACTGTCGTAGTACAGCTAAGTACCCTACTTGTGGGTTCCCAGGTGAACGTTGTGTGGAATGTTTCAGTTGATATTTATCAGATATTTAATTTCTCAAATGGTGTTTTTAGAAACTTTTGATACCTTAGCAGAGTTTCGATTGTATACAGCACTGCTGCATATTTAATTACAATGATATGACGCAAAGTTTACCAGTTGTTTGTTGTGATAGAAATGGAAGTTTTTCCAGTACAACAAATAACGTTTTGAATTGATGTGTACGCTGCAACTTTCCTTTGCCAAAATGAGTGCTACCTTGTCAGCTCCAAAACTAGAAGTGCAAACAAGGATACAACCGACTGTAATAGTTTTAGACGAAAGAGGATCAGAACGTGTTTTTACGGTGCTACTTCAACATTAATTTCCTCGTATGATGAGTATGGGCTGCTGCATTATGATGCTTGCAAGTTTGATACATCCAGCTGTTAAGCAATACCTAAAGAATCGTTCAAATAAATAAATAAACGAGGGATATGTAGCTCTGTAGCATGGATATATGGTGGAGCCATCTCAGATGTTGGACGTTTTGTGGCAAATTATTGAGGACTGACTTCACTAAATAAATACAGTCATATGAGTTTTGGACATCATATCCTTCAGAAAATGCATGGAAACACAAAACTGTTTCCACTTCTAGGAGGAATGTAACAACCTTTAATGAACATCAGGGTGTCCCTACAAAATAGGGAGAGTTAGTAAATTCTACTAACTTTCTAAGTGTATAAAAGTAATATTTAAAATGTGTCCATATTTTTGAGGCTTCACCCCCCCCCCCCCAAATTATTTTTGGCTTTGTCTAGACTGAGGGGTATGAACGCAAGCCAGGGAGGAACGGAAGTGAGCATCACATACTGGTTTACTTGCAGAAGAAGGCAATGGGAACTAGCTTCCACTGCAAATCCGGAGTTTGGAAAGGCCAGTGATGAGCTCCCTTTGAAAAGGAAATTGAAAGTATAAGTCTGGCCAAGGAATGCATATACTCCAGTTGACGTATTACATGCTCAAAGCACCCTAGCGTAGCCCCATACTGCACCACACATATGAGATGGGAAGGAAGTTAGGAGCCTTAAAATAAAACATTCTAACCTTGCACAGGATGCAGAACATATGTAGAAGATGGAGCTGCTGCTGACCAAACATGAAGTTAAGTAGCCATTCAGTACTAGATAGTCCTAAATACCACTACCTTTTACAGCCCAACCCTTTATCTTTTCATGTTGTATATATATTGAGAAAACACCTAATGAGGCTGTGAACACTGAATTACAGAGCAAATCACAATGGCGCTAAAGGCATTAGAGGAATCCATAACAATAAGTTTTTAACTTTTCCCAAGGTAGTAATTCTTGCTTATTTGCCCCATCCTGGCCATACCGTATTATCTGGAGTAATTCTTTGGTTTTTTTTTTGGGGGGGGGGGTTTAGCCTTTTCTAATGTGTCAGCTCTCCCCACATCTTACCAGCATACCTTAACTGCCAAGACTGCTATGAAATAAGTGAATTAAGATGGGTTCTGGGAGCCACTACACCCACATAAGCCATGGCGTTCTAGATGCTCTGAGGTGCATTTTAGAGCTTTTTTCTAAACTTGTGATCCAATAATAACCTGAACAAACTTTATGACTGAAGAAGGAATTTTAGTCCTTAACTGCCGTGGTGGTGCAGCGGTAGCGTTGTCGCCTCACAGCAAAATGTTCTCCCATTCGATTCTCAGCTGGAGCGCCTTCTGTGTGGAGTCTGCATGTCCTCCCCGCGGTCGAGTGGCGTTTGAAAGACATGCCTGCCTTCGTTGAAGGTTTGGCGTTGAGCTGGTACCTCGGCACCATAAAAATCTACTGCCAATCAGCAGACTGGAGTTCCGCTGTGGCTACCCCTAACCGGGAAAAGCCGAAAGAAGAACAACATTTTCCTTCAAGGAAGAAATATCTCGTGTCCAATAATTAATGCTCAAAACTGACAAAAATAGGATTTCCCAATAAAATGTGAATGTAAATGCTTACAAGAATATATAAATTGAATAGTGCCTCCATTTCCCTACCAAATAAAGGTAGTAACCTTCTCCACATCTGTCTGGTGTTAGATTGAGATTAAAATGAAAAAAATTAATGACTACAGCCATATATTTCAAGTTGATGCTGTCATGCATATATACAGCATGCCCCCTTACCCAGACATCCAAAAAATGAGCCAATTTCTATATACCTCTCTAATATCTGACTGAGACAAAAGAATAAAGAACAAATGGACACAGTAACATGTTTCACCTTGATGCTGTCAGATATATATACATAGACCCACACTTCATGCCTCCTTACTAACTCTCCCTGTTTTCTAGGGACACCCTGATGTTCCTCAAAGTTTGTTACATTCCTCCTAGAAGTGGAAATAGTTTTGAGAATTTCTAAGATAATAGGGCCAACATTTAAAATGTGTACCTAATCTGGGGCCTTTTCCATAGTTATTTTTTACTTTGTTCCAAATTCTGTTAGTAGAAGTTGAGTGCTCTGCTCCTTGCACCTACCTCTAAAATATAGCCACATGTGTGTGTGTGTTTGTGTGTGTATGTGTATATATATATATATATATATATATATATATATATATATATATATATATATATATATATGAGATTTGTGAGGGATGTGAAAAAAATAGTAATCAGACGAATGTAATCCAGAATGTTGATAGTGCACTGTTGCTAGACAAGCTATAGCCATGTTCTGCAAGCCTTTGAAGTATGATTGTGGGGAAAGTTAAAAAATAATGACCATACTGTCCTTAAACCCCCATGTAAGTTATAGCTACTTTCTGTGCATATATCTGAACAGGATTGGTTTTAGACTAGGAGAACCCCAGGGCAGAGTCTGAAGAGGGGGACCCCCTACTAGGTTTGCATCAATATGTGCCGTGAATATTTATTTATTTATTTTTATTTATTTATTTAATTAATTTATTTATTTAAATTTGTTGACCAGGAGTGTCCGACTGGACGTGGGTCCATTTTCAGCGGAGGCCCGGGGAGAAAAGCTCCACAGTAAAATAAACAGACAGTAGTTACATTGGATTACATAGTGATTAACAATTTAACATAGAAATTACTTACAACATATTTACAGATGAAGAACATAGTACATCAGTAGACAACTAGAATCTTTATCTGTGAAGTACATAACAGGCATTAACAAATGTAACAATGAGAAGTTCCTGCTGTATAATAAGTACTAGGCTTATGAGCATCTGAGCTTGCTATCATCAAGGTAGTTAGTGGAAGTGAAAGAAAGGTAGTAGTTGGATGGGGTGGATGATATTAGAATGGGAGTTGCAAGGGCATAGCCAGCATGTTTTAGGTGCTTTTAATAAAGTTTTGAAGTTGGTGCATGATGAGTAGGAGGTAATTGTGGGTGGGAGTGAGTTCCATAATTTGGCTATGGCGCAAGAGAATAGTGCTTCACCAGCAGAGTTATTGGCTTTAGTGATCTGCAAGTGATTTTGTTGCTGGATCTTAGTGGTCTGGTGGTGCGATAGGGTTGGAGTAGATTCTGGAGGGATGGGACATTTAGTGGGTGGTTTACTAGTTTGTGGGCGAGTGAGAGTTGATACCACTGAAGGAGGTGAGGGAGTTCAAGCCAGCCCAGTTCAACAAGTGAGAGACAGTGGTGACTACGGTAGGATGCCCGTGGCGAATTTGCGATTTTGTTGTAGCAGGTCTCTAGCTTGTTTAGATCACATTGCCTTAGGTTGGTATATACTGGAGAGGCATAAAGTAGGGTGGAGATAAGGTGGGAATTTGCTATTGAAATCTTTGCTGCTTTGGTGAGAAATTGTTTATTTCTGTACAATGCTCCTAGTTTTTGTGGACTTTTTATGGTCATGGATATGTGAATGTCAAATTTTAGTTTATTGTCTATTTCCACTCTAGCAATTTGGTGTGATCAGTTGGGTATATAGTGGTGTTGTCTTTGCTGTGATGTTAAAGTGAGAGTTGTTTTGAGTATGTTTGGTGGGTTGGAAGATGAGTAGTTTAGTTTTGTTTGGGTTGAGTATTAATTGGGCATCGGATAACCATGTTTCAACAGAGGAAAAGGCTTCCTGTGTGACTTTTTGCAGTTTGGGTAGGGACTGGGCTGAGCAAATGATGGTAGAGTCATCTGCGTATTGGATGAGTGTGCCATGTTTGGTGGCAGAGGCTAGATTATTGGTGTAAACAGAGAAAGTAGGGGTCCAAGGATGGATCCTTGGGGAACCCCTATGGAGACAGGTAGTTGGGGAGATATGTCATTCTGCCATACAACGGATTGTTGGCGGTCAGACAGGTAACTCTGAAACCAGTTGGTGACTTATTGTGAGAAGGATCGTTATTGAGGACAGAGATCGTTGTTTGTGTGGGACCATGTCAAATGCTTTAGATAGGTCTAGGAAAGTAGCAGAGGAGAGATAGCCATTGTTTTTATGCTGAAGGATAGTGTTTGTAAAGGAGAGTAAGGCAGTGGTGGTGCTATGGTTTGGTCGGAAACCATGCTGAGTACTGGAAAGGAGGTTGTTAGTAAGGAGGTAGTGTGAGACCTGAGAGTGTATGCATCTCTCTAGTATTTTGGAGAGTGGGGAGAGAATAGCTATGGGGCGGTAATTGGTTAGTTCTGCAGAGGGTCCGCCTTTGTGGAGGGGAATTATATGTGAGACTTTCCACAATGTGGGAACGTAACTTTCTGAAAGAGATCAGTTAATCAAGATGGATACTGGGTAGGCCAGAGCATCAGCTGCGATTTGTAGGTAGTCACTTGGGAGGTTGTCTGCTGCTAATTTGGTGGGTTTAAGTTTAGTTAAGAGTTTTTTTATGTTGGAGGTAGGTACAGGAGAAAAAGAGAAGGCAGTGGGAGATTACTAGTTGAAGGTATGGGTTGGAGGGAGGGTTGTGTTGTTTAGCTAGTGATAGTATGGTTTGGGTGAAGTGTGTGTTGAATGAGGTAGCAATATTTTCTGAGGAGTGAGGGATGTTAGGAGGAGGGGTACTGACTTTGCCTGGGTGGAGGATGGAGTTTATGGAGGACCAGAATTGTTTGGGGCTGTGTTGTGAGGAGTCTAGGGCAGACTGGTAGTATTGGAATTTGTCCCGGTTTATTAGCCTTTTGCCTGGATTGCGGAGTTCTAGCAATCTCTGTCTAGCTGCGGGGTTTTGGTTTTGCGCCAGTGCTCCCAGGCTTTATCCGGTTTTCATTTCTGACTTAGTGGTTTCTGTAGCCATGGGGTGGGTTGTGCTTTGGTGCTGGACAATCTTATGGGGGCATGGTAATTAAGGATGTTCAGGAAGGTAGTATTAAAAGATTCAACTGCGTCATCTAGACTGAGGTACTTTAGAGCATGCCAGTTACATTCTTTGAGGGATGAGATGAATGTGAGTGGGTTAAAGTTTATTTTTACGTGTTTGATGATAGATGACAGGTTTAGCTTGGTACAGGTATTTTTGAGTAGGAATGTTGGGGAGTGATCACTGAGGCTATCTGATAAGCAGCCTGTTATATATGACTGGGGGTTCTTACTGACTAGTATCCAATCCAGGGTAGAGTGCTTGCTGGAGTTTTTATTTATCCTTGTTGGTGACTGGACTAGTTGGGTGAAGCCATGAAGGTGTACATGATGGGTTGGATTGTTGCCAGAACAGGATTGCCAGTCAATATTGAAATCACCTAAGATGATAGTTTCTTGGGGAGATGGTGGGTAGACCAGCTGAGGAGGTTTTCTAGTGGAGGGATGTTTTGGCCAGGTGGGAAGTAGCATCCAATTATGTTGATGGTTTTGTTTAGGTTAATTTTGAGGTTGGTATATATTATTTCTTCATTGCCTATTTGTGGAGCTGATGATTTTAAGATCTGGATGTTTAGATGTTGTTTAAATATTATAGCTACACCACCTCCTTTTTTGTTTAGGCGGTCTACTCTTAGTATGCCGTAACCTGTAGGGAGTATTTGCTCACTGGTAATGTGAGGTTTTAGCCAGGTTTCTGTCAGGACGACTATATCTGGGGAGTATAAGTCTATGGTGGCATGGAGTTCATGGACTTTGTTGGATATACTTCTAATATTTAGGCTTAGTAGAAGGAAGTCACTTGGCTTTCTATTGGCTGTAATATGGGAGAAGTTGTGATTTCTAGTCTGATTATGAGGACTGGGGTTGGAGATGGTAGGGCCAGGGTTGGGGTGGATGTCTCCACTTAGGGCTAGTTTTGATATGCATGAGATTATTAGTTTTCTCAGTTTTTGAATGTGTTTGTTTATAAGGGAAATTTTATGATTGTTCTCTGTGGGTAATAGGTATGGTGGGAGGGTTACTATGTTAAGTTGTAGGGATGCTTTACGTTTGAGTAATATAGTTGGTAGAATATGTGGGGTGCATAGGGATGGTTCTTGAGCTGGTGGGAGGGAGCTGAGTATGGGTGAGACATGGGTGGTGGTGTGAGTAGTAGTACAGTGGTAGTGGTTGAGTGGGGGAATGATGGAGCTTTGGTAGGATGTAAGATATGCAAGGAGAGTGCATGCAGTGAGCAAAGGAAAGGTATGCTTGTACATGTCAGTTGAGGAGGTGTGATAGTAGAGGGAATGTGGAGGTAGTGTTGGGTTAGCGGTGTGGTTGGCTATTGGAAAGATGGGAGGGTTTGAGTGCAATAAAGGTGGGACCACTGGGGCGGAGGAATAGGGGCAGGGCGGGAGAGACCCTGTTAGGTTCTTGTATGAGGGGCTGGAAACAATCACAAAGCACGACAAGTATGTGTTAAGAACTATCACAATTGACCAAGGACTGCTCTGAAACTGTAAGTATTGTCTTAATTTCTCAGGTGGAAAACCAGGATAACCTTGTATCAGTAGGCTACTGTGGTATAGTTTAAATAAACAAACACACAGTATTGATCAGTTATGGATACTATTTTCTAACAGAAGGGAATAAGAGAAAGTGTAAAATGTGTGTGGTGATGATGGTGGGGGCTGCTTACAGCCAAAGCACAGTGCTCTCCAGGGGAAATGAAGATTGGCTCAAACAGGTAGACACATACTCAAAGTTAACTGTAGCTGTTTTCAGACAGTTCAGACCCGGACTGCACTTTTCTTATAGGAATGTTAAAGGTGGTACCGCAGTTGAATACTTAAGAGCGGTGTTAGGTCTAGAAAAGAAGAGTACAGAGAGGAGTAAGCACCTTTGAGATGGTAAATATATATTATAAAGATTATAAAAAACACACTGAGCAAATAGCTACCACATGCAATGTCCTGAACCACTACTTAGTATATGCAGATACTGAGCCAATTGGAAGAACATTAGAAAACTAAAACCAGATGCAGCCACAGATAAAAATATAGTGAGCAGCAATCTGTCGTGGTTCTCTAATGTGATTCTATCCACCAGTAACAGCACAGACTTATAGAAATAATTTAGACACTAGTATGAGCTGTCTACACACAACACTATTACATGAATAACATTAGTGAATAAGGTGCAGCTATGCAAATAGATCATACATACTATTATACTAATAACAACTTGGTGCATGCCATAGTAACATCAAAAATAAAGCATAAAACATATTAGATGTCTAACACAAGTCAACATATACAGTTGTAAAACGTCTAATACAATTCAACATAAATAGGCATTTGCAGTTGTAAAACACTTACTGGAGAGACACTGAGCCTTCATGGGGCCTGTAGCAGAGTGGATTGTAGTTTTACAAATGGTGCCTGCCACAGGTAATATTTATTAACTCTGGGATTGTCTTAAGGTAATAAACAGGGGAGGGGAGGGGAGAACAAGGGTGTGAGCAGGCAGTTCTTTGTACTGCTGCTAATGAGCCAAAGCAAGACAAGTATGTGTTAAGAACAATCACAATTGACCATATTGTGTGTGTATCCAGAAATAAAAAAGAAAGTGCAGCTTCTACTGGAATAGGTAATTACAGATCCATAAGCCCTACCCGTCCTATCTGTAAGTCTATGAAAAGGCTAATTATGGACTTAATAAGTAAGAATATAAGTAGCCTACAGATGATTGACCCAACCCAGTTCAGATTCATCAACGGGATGTCCTGTCTAGTTAACCTGGTTGACTTTTTCAAAAAAGTTATGGAAGCAATGTACCTCACAAGACATCTACAACAACTGGAAAGACCACAGAAATACCTCACAAAGAGGATTACTGGCCTCAAACAGATGCCCTACACAGACCGTCTCAAAAAACTACAGCTTTACTCCATCGCATATTGCCTACTCAGGGGCGATCTCTGCCTAACATACAAAGCTATGTCAAACCCAGAGCTGTTGGACATGCTCCACTTAAAGAAATCCCAATCCCTCCGAGCTACACGCTCTAGGGACCTAAACCTTGTCACCACAATAAACAAAACATGCTGGAGGGATAGATTCCTGTCCCAGAGACTTCCCATACTCTGGAACAGACTACCTATCTATGTCAAACAGAGCTCCTCATTAGCACTCAAAGAAAAATCTTGATGATTGGATGGGAAATGGGAAATTCACCCCAGGGATCACTTCTGTGGCTCTGCTCGACAGGGGCACAGGAAAATAATTTTCTTGGGTGGCGAAAGCCAGGGTACATTTTTTGGCTAGGTTTATATAGGCCCTAGGGCCAATAGCCTAGTACCTACATATGAACCTATGAACACTGCATATCTAAACCTCTTAAAGGCATTGAACACCATCCCACACTCACTTGACATAGATATATTCTCCCAGATAAGTGTCAATCTAAGGATATAGGTAACCTACAGATGATTGACCCAGCCCAGTTTGGATTCATCAACAGGATGTCCTGTCTATTTAACCTTGTTGACTTTTTCAAAAAAGTTATGGAAGCAATGAATGTGGGTAAAACAGCATATATACATCTCTCAAAGGCATTGAACACCATCCCACACTCACTTATCATAGATAAATTCTCCCAGATAAGTATCAGTCTGTCTGTAACGTTTAGACGTTGGCTCAGAAATAGAACCCAGGAAGGCAAAATGTGAAACTGTACCATCTCCCATTAGACCTATCACTAATGATGTACCCCAGGTTTCAGTCCTTGGGCCTGTCCTCTTTGACATTTAGTTCTCAGAGGTTGAAGTTAATGTTAAAGGTTTGTGGCTGACCAAGTTTGCAGATGACTGCAAATTTGGTGCCATCATAAACTCCCCAGTGGACACCAAGATCCTCCAAGAGGGCCCGTCCCAAATAAATGGCTGCTGTCAAAACCAATGGCAAAAGTTAAATGCCAAGAAGTGTATAAATGTATCCTTTGGCAAGCATGACTTCCCTCATAACTATTACCTTGACATACCCTTGGGAACTGATTCCACAGTTATGGGTCTGGGAACCAGTGTGAACTGTCCTTTGTTCACTACATATCCACTGTTGTAAAGAAATCCTTTTTCTTCAAGCAGCTTCTATTTACAGGTATTGTGTCCAGAGCCAGGGATGTAATCTTCCACTGTACACTGCACTCATTAGGCCAATTATTGAGTATAATGTCCTTTCTACTAAGTACCTGTTCAAACACTAGTGACAACCAGTATGACCACAACACTTTTTTACTAAAAAATTAAGGGGTTTAAATCATAAAAACTGTGCAGGCCATCTCAAAGCCTTGTCCTTCTTCTCAGTATCTTACAGGCTACTAAGAGGTGCCTCAGTGTCATGTACAGACTATCAACAGACACAGTTGTGCCAGACCTAGTACACATTCACAAATCAAATAATATCATAAAAATCTGCTTAAGAGATCTCAATTTATTTGGCAATATAATTTTATTTTATTTTATTTTATTTTACATTTGTTGACCGGGCTAGTCTGGCTGGATAGCAAGTCCATTTTCAGCAGAGGCCCGAGGAGAAAAGCTCCACTATCTACTATTACATTTCAAAATCAAGAAGAATTTTTACAGGAAAAATACATTATTAAAACATTGCAAGGGAGGTATAGAAACAGTAAAGTAACAAGTTTCCACTTTAAGAAAGATATAATTATTCAAGTTCATCAAATTTACAGAGAAAGGTATAATACTTATAGTTTTAGTAGAGGAAGGATCAGAAATGGAAGTTGGGAGGTAGGGAGTAGAGGAGTAGAGTAATAATTTAGATAATTTAGTCAGGTGTGCTGCAGGAACAGAGCCAGTGGTTTTGGAAGTAAAGTTTAATTTTCTGTTTGAAAAGAGGCAAAGATGAAGTCAGAGTTATGTCGGTAGGAAGAATATTCCAGTTCCTACCTACAGTATTAGTGAAAAGACAGTCACCGGCAAAGTTGTTTGACTTGATTGCTTTGGTCATTAGTTTATGAGCTGAGCGTAGGGAGTAGAATGTGTTAGAATAAAGGGCTTGTATCATAGAGAATACCACTTCTATAGAACTATCTTCCACTCATAAAGTAAAGTACTTCTCTTATTCCTCAGACATAATTTGGACAGATGGATGGGTAAACACATATTCACCCATGGTTTAGCACTCCTGTTCCTTGTGGATAGAGGAAAAATGTAAATGTCCAAACTTATCCTTGTTCAGTCCATCTCTGGGTTATTCATATGTAAAACATAAAGGCTAAAAACTACTATGGAGAATTAAGGCTAAGCTTTGTAGGATCCTCACAGATCAAGAGCTTAGTAACTACTTATGAATTTATAAAATCTGTGATATTTATTTGCTTGCCTATTTGTTAACAAGGGAGTAGACCACTGATCTCAGTGGACCATTTTCAGGTTCAGCCACTGTGTACTTAATTATGCACAATTTTTATGATATTTTATTTTGTAATCCATTACCAAGAAAGTCTGAGTAGGCATAAAGCCCCCTTTTCATTGAAGACCCAGAAAGAAAAGCTTCAAAACAAAATGTATTAATACAGCATAATATGTGTTAGAAGGTAAATCACCACGTTTAACAGTTAAAAAGAAACATAGAACTTAAATAGTGACTTTGAACACTAACTGGGTACGAATAAACTGTTTAGTAAGTTTCTATTAGCAGTAAGTAGGCATAAGAACTAAAACAATAGTCGAGAACTAGTAAGAGAGCAATAAGAAGGATAAGCAGAAACTAGTAAAGCAGTGATTGCAAAAGTGAGAAAATGTGTAATATAATGTAGATATGGCTAGTAGGCATAAATCAATTGAAACAGGAAATTGAAAGGCAAACCAGAGATACAAGAATATATACAGAAGGTATAACAAAGCACTGGTTGAATATATATGCAGAAGCCAGTGGATTTCTTCATGCCAGTCCCAAGCCTAGATAAATGGGAAGGGTTATGTCAGGATGTTGCTCTGGTGTACAACTTTTGCCAAATGACATGTGGGCAACAATACAGATTTCCATACCTGATCAGTCGAGGCCTGGGTTAACAATGACCGCCACTAGTATTGTTAGCCAACAGGCTGTTGGTGGAAATTGGGCTACTGCTGTCCAAAGGAGAAGAAGAGGGGGAAGGCATGCTCAAAGGCAGAAGGGGGGAGATTAGGAGTGTGGTAGTGAGGGTAGGAACTTTGAATGTTGGCAGTATGACTGGTATAGGGAGAGAGTTAACTGATATGATGGATAGAAGGAAGATTGATATTTTGTGTATGCAAGAGACCAGATAGAAGGGGAGTAAGGCCAGGTGTATCAGAGGCCAGGTTCACATTGTTCTATCATGGTGTGGATGGGAGGAGAAATGGGGTGGGGGTTATTCTGAAGAAACAGTATGCCAACAGTGTTCTGGAGGTGAAAAGGGAGTCAGAGTGATGTTTATGAACCTGGAAATTGATGGTGTGATGATGAATATTGTTAGTGCATATGGTCTGCAAGTTGGGTGTTCAATGGATGAGAAAGAAAAATTTTGGAGTGAGTTGGATCTAGAGGTGGTGAATATACTCAAGCGTCACACTGCCAGCCCTGCTATCAGGAATTTTGTAACTAATTCCATGTCATTTGTGAATATTGATATAATTTATACAGAAATGTATGTTATGAACTGAACTAAAATGTAACCACAGCATGCCCTGCTGGCTTAAAACAGAAATGTATATAAACTATTGTAGCTGTGTAAATGTATATATTTTTAACACTGGCAACTGGAACATAAAAAGTTAACTTGAAAAAAAATTGAGAGAAAATAGTTGAAATTAAATTGTTTCACAACCACATAATAAAAGAGATATTATCTCTCATTTTCAATGCACTAGCAGACACAATGTCTAGAGCTAGAAGTTTTTTGTTTTGTCTTGAAAGAGAAGTAATTAATAGGTTTAAAATGCAGAAGTGTTTTATTATTTTATGACCTCCAGGATCTGCAAACCTCTGAAAGATATGTATTTTTCACAGGGAGATGCTAAAATTCTGTTAGCCTCTGACAAAAGGAGTTTAGCTTGGGAACTGAAAGTCAGATGACTAAAAGTGATGCCATCTAAGCTGACCCAGAAGTAATATTTGATATTAATTTAAGAACTCTATCAGAGAGAGAGAGAGAGACTGGGCATTTTGCCTTTGACCTGGAAACATCCATTCACCTGCACTTGCCTTGGTGTGAGTAAATTTTTAAGGCATAGTAATTCTTTTAGATTCAGATAGTAATATAGTAAAGTATAGCTTAGATGTTTTCTTTATTTATTCGAGACTGTCCTGCAATGTTGTTTTAAATATCTCTTGTGATTTTGAACTCTGAAGTTACTGTGTTGATTTACTGTGTATTGTCTTGTTATTTTATTATTTATTATTAAATCTATTTAAACCTATCGTTGTGGCTGATATTTGTGAGACATATTTAAGCTCTCAGAGTACTTGCATATCTCTATGGTGACACGGTACAGGCCACTCCTAAATAACCTTGCTCTTGGTCAAACTACCATTCAAATTAATAGCAACATTACACAGTAGGATTAGACACCCTTTGTTAAGGGCCTTATAGTAGCTGATAAGGGTGGCTGGTGGCAGCTGGAACCACCTTATAGTCTGGGCAGAAGGGGCATAGCTAGTAAACCTGTGCCAGTCTTTCCCATGTGTGTGTGAGTGTGTGTTTGTATATAAATCAAATCTCAAAGAGTTTGTGCGTCAGCTACTTGGGCAGGGACACAAAGCTCTGGTTGGACAGAGAGGGTACTGGAGATCTTAGTTTGGCCACTCAGCTGAGATCTCAACCCTATAGTTGTGCCAGTGAGGAGTCTTACTGGGGATCTGGAGAAAGATGGAGAAACCAGCCCAGACTGATTGTGATCTCTGTGTGCTCTTAAGGGAAATTGTACTTTACTGTGTGTGTACTTTTCATCTTCCCATTGTTGCCAATGGTGAGGATTGAGGCTCCTTGATTACTGGGGTAGTGCAGGGGCATCACATATTAATTGGTGGGATAGCCACATCACATATTAATTGGCTTGTAGTGGTGTGGATATTGAATTTCTGTTGCCTGTAAACAGTGGTCACTAAGAAAGTGTTTGTACTCTCAATCAGGTACCCAGTGAACATTCAGAGTTTCATATCACAATTGTTTTATTTTATTTTTTTGTTAGCTTAGTTAGTCTGGGAGAGCAGGCAAGCATGTCATCAGAGGAGTATGTCAAGCTGACAAGGAGACAGTTGACTGAGATGTGTCAGGCTAAAGGACTGGTGCATTCCAACCAGGCTATGAGACAACAGCCTAGACTTAGATGCAATCTTACCAGCAGGAGTTGTTGATTCAGACAGAACTGTGACAGAAGGACAGAGTACTAAAAGTGGGAGACAGCAGTGTGCAGAATTCTTCATTGCATACCATGCAGAAAAGGAGTATACTTATTCCATTGAGGGAATGTTGAGAAGCAGGTATGAGGTTCAAACTGGTGTACCCGGCTATCTTCAAAATATTCTCTGGAGAAACAATTTGTTGATAAAGTACATGTTAAGGAAGAAATATACATTTGCCCAACAAAACGTAAGTTGTGAAACATGAGATCTGGTAATAAAGAACACTGCGACTGTGCCACCAGTGTTTCAACAGAAAATGCTTGAGAGGGGGGAGAGCACAAGAGTTAACTAGAAGATTCGGAAGGACATTGGAAATGAAACACAGGGTATGGGAGATGGAGCTCCCAAATGGAGCTCGATGGGGAAAGGACCAGTCACAATACCAGTAGATTGCCAGGCACCCAGTATTACTGCTGCACAGATTAAGGCCAATAATACAGCTTCTGTGAGACATGACAATATCCCTGGCTGTATTCTACATGAACTACAGAGTGAACTGGCACCTCACCTGTGTGCCTTGTCAATCACAGCCTCCTCTCATGCTTTGTCCCTACCGAATGGTGTACTGCTACAGTCATCCCTCTCCACAAAGGAGGAGTGACTACAGACCCTGGGAGTTATCGCCCAATTAGCCTGAAGTGTCTGATATGCAAAGCTATGGAATGCATCATCATGGACCTAATAAACAAGGATAGAGGGAATCTCCAAACTCTGGATCCTACACAGTTTGGTTTTGTGAAGGGTAGATCATGCCTGCTCAACTTGGTCAACGACTTTGAGTCAGTCACCAGAGCTGTGGATAAAGGCAAGGCAGTTCATACCTTGATCTGACCAAGGCCTTTGATACCATTCCCCACTCAGGAATCATAGAAAAACTCACTAAGCTAGGCATCAGGCCCTATATCACTAGGTGGGTTGCAAACTGGCTCAAAGATAGAACCCACAATGTGACAGTAGCTGACTCCAAGTCAGACTGGTGACTAGTCACAAGTGGAGTCCCACAGGGTTCAGTCCTGGGTCCTCGCCTGTTTGGTATCTACTTTTGTGAAGTTCAGGGCAACACAAAGGGACTCTGGCTGACAAAGTTCTCAAACGATTGCAAGTTAGGAGCTATTATTAACTCTGCAAGTGATGTTGACATCCTACAGAATGGCCTCAATGACACCAACGACTGGTGTCAGAGCCACTGCCTTAAGCTCAGTGCCAAAAAATGTCATCATCCCCCTTGGGGAAAAACCTTCTTCCCTTGAATTACCACATTGATAGTAGTCCACTGAACACAGAAGATGTTATAAATCTGGGAACACAGGTTGACAGCAACCTCTCTCTTGACCACCACATCTCCACTGTGGTCAGAAAGTCCTATGTGGCACATCTCATTACTAAGGGTTTTGCATTCAGGAAGAAAGAGGTCATTGTCTCCCACTACTCTTCCCTCATTACGCCAGTCATCGAGTACAATGCTCTATTTGGCATGTACCTCACTAGACACTTGCAACAGCTGGAGAGGCTGCAAAAGTACCTCACAAAGAGGATTCTAGGCCTTAAACACTTGTGCTATATGGAAAGACTCAGAAAAACTTCCAACTATTCTCTCTTATATTGCTTACTTAGAGGCGATCTCTGCTTGACTTACAAAGCCATGATAGACCCAGCTTGGTTAGAAATGCTACATCTAAGGAAATCCCAACCCCTCCACACCACATGCTCCAGAGACCTCAACCTCATTACCACAATCAACAGAACATGCTGCAGGGACACGCTCATGACACAGAGACTGCCCATGCTATGGAATAGACTTCCCATATGTGTCAAGGAGAGCACCTTACTGGCCCTCTTCAAGAGAAATCTTGATGAGTGGCTGGGAAATAGAAAATTCTCCCCGGGGATCACTCCAGTGCCTCTGCTCGACAGAAGCACTAGGAACTAAGGTCGAGTGGCACGATGCCAGGGAAATCCTATGGGCTAGGCTTGTAAAGGCTCCAGGGCCATTAGCCTAGTACACACCTATGAACCTGGCTAAAGCAGAAATGATTGAAGTTTTAGCCACAGCTGCATCACAGAATAGCAACCAAGAGGACAACAAGGCTGGCCTTGGAGATGTACAACCCTCACAAAATGGACAGTTCAACCTTTATTCTTCTTCTTTTTTCGGCTTTTTCTGGTTAGGGGTCACCACAGCGGATCACCTGTCCGCTCATGATTGGCAGTGGAGTTTTGCAGTGTCGAGTTGCCAGCCTGGCACCCAACCTTCCACAGAAGGCACACACACACACACACACACACACACACTCACACCTAGGGCCAGTTTAGAGTGTTCAATCCACCTGCAGCATGTCTTTGGGATGTGGAAGGAAACCGGAGCACCGGGAGGAAACCGGAGCACCCGGAGGAAACCCACGCGACCACAGGGAGGATATGCAGACTCCGCACAGAAGGCACCCCAGCCGAGGATCGAACCGATCGACAATGCTAACCATTGCACCACCGTGGCTGCCCTGGACAGTTCAACCTTTATACAGAGGACTTAAAAATCCATCTGGAGTTAAAGAGACTTGAACTGGAGGCCAAACATTTGGAAACAGAAACAGCAGAGACTGAAACTTCTGTTGGCTGAGGAAAATGAGAAACTGCAACAATCTGGAAGCTGAGGAGAATGATAGGCAGAGGCAACATGAGAAGGGAGATGCTGACTGTTTGCCAGAGTCATGGAGGTAATGGGGAAGGGAGTAACTGAACCCCAGAAGCAACAAAGGTCAGTAAATTTCATCCACAATTTACAGAGGGTGATAATTTTGATAGTTTCATTCATATGTTTGAAAGGGTATGTAAACAGTATAATGTTGCCAATGGCTCTGGGTATGGTTCCTTACACCCTTACTCCATGGTAAATCTGTAACTGCTATTTCTAAATTGTCTGATACTTATTGCTTAAATTATAATACGACTGGCCCTCTTCAAGATAAATCTTGATGAGTGAATGGGAAATAGAAAATTCACCCCAGGGATCACTCCAGTGGCTCTACTCAACAGAGGCACTAGAAACTAAGGTCCGGTGGCACAATGCCAGGGTAATCCTATGGGCTAGGCTTGTAAAGGCTCCAGGGCCATTAGCCTAGTACACACCTATGAACCTATGATAAAAAAAAAAAAAAAAGTATTTTAGAATGTTTTAAGTTAACACCTGAAGCTTATAGGAAAAAGTTTCATGAGCATAGACGCAAGGCAGATGAAAGTGTGTGTGAATATATTGCTGAACCAAGCACTTATTTTCTTTGGTGGGTAAGTGGATGTCAGGTCACCACTTTTGAAGGGCTGGCAGACCTTTTAGTGAGGGATTAAGCCGTTAGGACTTTCCTTGAGGACATGAGAATCTGGCTAGCTGATAGACAATGCAGTACTGCAGATGAGTTGGGGAAGAAGGGATACCTATACCTAGCAAGCAGAGCATCACTGCACAGGAAAGGGATACTCAGTGCTGCTCATGGCTCTAAGGGAACCCATGGTGGGCAGCCCAGACTGCCCCAATATAGTCTGCTAGTAGCAGGGGAAGCCACTAGTCCAGGTACATATCCATGTCCAAGGGTTAAATCTTTTAAATGCAACCAGCGGGGCCATGTAGCATATAGATGTCATGGAGGCAAGTTGGGGAACCAAAAGGTGGGAGAGCCAGTAAGTGGGAATGACAACATTCCAGAAGTAAGCTGTCTGGATACAACTACCACAAGAGGTTATATCCTATCGTAGTAGATGGGAAAGAGGCCACTGTTAAGAGAGACACAACCTCTGACCTAACCATTGTGAAGCATGCAATGGTTAAAGAGGAACACTACTTGCTTGGGCAGTCTACTCCAGTCAGAGCTTTAGGAGTAATTCCAAATACTTTTGGCTAGGATTCACCTTGACTGGGAGGGTGGAAAAGGAAGCCAGCAAGTAGGTGTGTTTGAGGATATCCCTGCAAATGTCCTGTTAGGGAATGATATTGATAATGCAGTACCTTGTGTGCATGCAGTGACATGCAGTCAGGCTTGGAGACAAGCATGTGGATCTGGTAGCTTGAGGAGACCCAGACAGACCACACACTTGCAGCCAGGACTGGTGAGGTGGTTACTTCAGGGAGAGAGCTACCCTGTAGCAGTGAGACTGAAGGTGAGCCACAGCTGCTTGTGAGTACTTATGTTCCCTTGCTCAGAGTGACTGCAAGGGCAGAAGTGAGTAGTAGTACCCAGGCTGACAGTGAGGCACCGCTGTCAGAGAATACCAGACTTCCTGTGGAAGGGGAGCTGGGAAGAGTTACCAATAGAGAGTTGAGACAGGCTCAGCTCTCAGACCTTACATTGCAAGGCCTGAGGGAGGTAGCCAGTGAGGCACTTGATTCTCAACGGAAGGGGGAATCTGTATACTGGGATAAAGGGTTACTGTATAGAGAGTGGACCCCTGAGGGAGGGTTAGAGAATACAGCAGTTGGTAGTGCCCAGAGCCTACCATCTGGCACTTCTAGCCATAGCCCATGATATCCCTTTTGCAGGTCATATGGGCATAAAATGTACAAAGGGACGTATTACACAGAATTTCTATTGGCCTGGGATTTCCAGAGATATAACAGGGTACTGCAGGACCTGTGAGCAGTGCCAAAAGGTAGACAAGGCATGAGACAAGATGAAAGCTCCTTTGATGCCTTTGCCTGTGATTGAGGAGCCATTTCAGAGGGTAGCTATGAATACTGTGGGGCCCCCGAGTACCCCAAGTTCCACAGGGAAACAGTATATTCTAGTAGTAGTAGATCATGCTACCAGATACCCTGAGATGGTGGCTCTATCCTCAGTTGAGACAGAAAAGGTGGCAAATGCCTTGTTAGATATTTTCAACAGGGTAGGTGTTCCAAAAGAAATACTGACTGACAGAGGTGCCAATTTCATGTCAGACCTGCTAGCTTGTCTGTGGAAGTACTGTGGGGTGAAGCACCTAAAGACGACCCCCTACCATCCCCAGACTAATGGTCTTGTTGAGAGGTTAAACTCTACATCCAAGACAATGTTACGGGCATTAGCAGACAAGTTCAAGAGGGAGTGGGACACATATTTTCCCCATCTGTTTGCTTACAGAGAGGTTCCACAGGAATCCATAGTTTTTTCACCTTTTGAGTTGCTGTATGGGCATAGGGTGTGGGGACCTCTAGATTTGATACGGGATGAATGGGAGGGTGAGTGTGAATCCCACAAGGAGTCTGTTGTACCATATGTCCTAAACCTCAGGACGAGGCTCAGGAAACTCATGGGCTTGGCCCAGGAATCCTGGCAGAAGCCCAACAGCAGAAAAAAGTCTGGTATGACAGTAATGCTTGAGCTAGAGAGTATGCTGTAGGGCAGCAGGTTATTGTTCTCATTCCTGTCAGACACAACAAGCTGTAGGCAGCTTGGGAGGGATCCTTCAGGGTGTTAAGGAAAATCACTGATATTAACTACATGGTAGAACTGCTAGGCAGGAGGCAGGGGCATAAATTGTACCATGTTAATATGATGAAACCTTACTATGACAGGGAGGCCCTTGTGCTAAGTATTTGCAGTACAAGGCAGGAGGAGTTTGAGGGGGATCTATTTTATTTTATTTATTTATTTTACATTTGTTCACCGGGATAGTCCGACTGGATGCATATCCATTTTCAGAGGAGGCCCGGGGAGAAAAGCTCCAAACATACAAACAAAAACATGCATACATATTAAGGGTTTTACAACGTAACAGGGGAAAAAAGCTCCAATTGAGCAGACAAAAACAAACATTCCAAGCAACAGTTAAATAACAAGCAGATTTTACAAGAAGCAAGGTGTGTTCCTCAAGAGGGATCCACAATTTAACAGCATGTCATAGAATGTAAAAGTTAATTAACAGGTGGATTACAGCAACACTATATTACAAAGAAATGTACAGAACAAGATTGCCATTGGAAGCATTTGTGAGCAAGAAGCTAGTACATTGCTGTTGAGTTAGGGAGTTGTTATGAGGATTAATCAGGGTTGGAACATGGACAGAGCCAGTGCATTTTATAATAATGTTTGAGGCCATTTTTGAAGAGGCATAGAGAGGGTTCCAGGGTAATGTCTGCTGGAAGTAAGTTCCAAGTTTTCCCAACGGAGTTGGCAATAGGGAGTCACCAGCTGAGTTATTAGCTTTCAGTGTTTGAACTAACAGCTTGTTGGATGAGCATAATGGTCTGGAGTTACTGTATGGTTTTATGATAGTTTTAAGGGCGGGGTGTTTTCGGGTTGGTTGAGAATATTATGTGCTACTATTAGCTGGCTGAACTGTATTAAGCTTGGCAGTTGTTGCCACCCTAGGTGTTTGAGGTAGTGGCAGTGATGTGTCCTGTATGTTGATCCATTGGTGAACCTGGCAATATGGTGGTAGCAGTGAGAGAGTTTGGTAAGTTCTGATTTGTTTAGGTTACAGAGCACAGGGGAAGCATATATAAGGGTAGAGAGGAGATGAAAGTGGGCAATAGCGATTCTAGCTGTAGGGGTTTGAAAAGGTTTATTTCTATATAGCGAGCCAAGCTTTTTGTTAATGGTTTTGATAGTCTTATTGATGTGTAGGTCGAGTTTGAAATTATTGTCTACTATTACCCCTAAGAGCTTGGTTTGAATATCTGGCAAAATAGAGGTGCCATTGTTTGATGTTATAGTAAAGGAAAGTGGGGGGACCTGCAAGTGGGGGTAAAGAGTAACAGTTTGGTCTTATTGGGATTCAACAGAAGATGGTGATTAGAGGGCCAATTTTCAACTGTGTTGAATGTACTCTGGGTTATGGTTTGCAGGGCTGTAGGGGAGGAGGCTGAGCAGATCATGGTGGAGTCATCTGCATACTGGAAGCAGGATGCATCTGGGATGGCAGTGGGTAGGTTATTGATAAAGATGGAAAAGAGTAAAGGACCTAAAATGGAGCCCTGAGAAACTCTAAGAGTGAGAGGTAACAGAGTGGATAGTTTGTAAAGTATGGCTTGTTGTCTGTCATTCAGATAGGAATGGAACCACTGTATAGTATAGTTGTCCAGGGAAATAGCTTTCAGAGAGTGGATGAGTAATTGGTGATTGACCATATTAAAGGCCTTTGAAAAGTCTAGAAAGAGGGCTGATGGCAACAGGTTATTATTTCTGTTTAGATTTATGGCATTAGTGAAGGAAAGGGGAGCTGAGGTGGTGCTATGATGTGGCCTAAAGCCATGCTGAGAGACGGCCAGTATCTGGTTCTGTATGAGATAGTACATAATTTGTTTGTGGACGCACTTTTCCATTATTTTGGCCAGTGGTGAAAGAATGTCGATAGGTCTGTAATTGTATAATTCTGTGGAACGTCCACCCTTGTGAAGTGGGATAACATGGGATATTTTCCAGATGGGGGGATAGAGCCAAGAGTTAGGGACATGTTGATCAGGATAGATATGGGAAATGCTATGACATCAGCAGCTATGTTTAAGAACTCAGCTGGGAGCATGTCAGCAGATAGGGTGGTTGGTTTCAATTTTTTAATTAGTGACCAAATTCGAGTGGTAGAGACAGGTTGGAAGTTGAAGGGGTGGTGAGTACTGGGTATGATAGTGGAGGAGCTAGTCAAGGGTGTATTAGTGGTGGAGTTAGAGTGTATGGGATTGAGTTGGTTAGCGAGAGACTGGATTGTTTCAGTGAAGAAATTATTAAAGGCACTAGCTATGTTGTCTGGTGGTTTTTGGGTGTAATTTGTTGGGGTTGGAGTGGTAGATTGTCCTGGATGAAAAAGCTGGTTAATACCTGCCCAGAACTTTTTGGAATTGTTTTGATGCTTCTGCTGCAAGTTTTGGTAGTAGCTTTTTTTGTCTAGTTGAATGGATTTTTTGTGTCATTCCTAAGTTGACGGTATTTTAGTTGGTCAAGAGGGGCTTTAGTTACTCGCCAGATGGCCCAGGCCTTATTTCTAAGTTTGATTTTTAGTTTGTTTTCCTTAGTGAGCCATGGTGCTGAATTTGTTCTAGTTTTAATATTATGAGATGGGGCATGGAAGTCTAGGATGTTTAGGAATTTAGTATTAAAATAAGCCACTGTGTCTTCCAGTGGTAAACATTTTAGGATTGACCAGTTGACTGAGTTAAGTTCATTTTGGAAATTTACAGGATTGAAGTTTTTAGTATTTTTAACTGTTCTATAGGTAGGCTGATGGGAGTTCTCACCCTTAACCTTAATAATGTAAGTTAGAGAGTGATCACTTAGGTCATTGGGGAGGGTTTCATCTTTATACAAGAGGTGATGATTATTGATAAGAATCCAATCAAGAATACTTTCTCTGTTATTATGTTTACTGATCCTGGTAGGAGCTGTTATAGTTTGTCTGAACCCAAAGAGATTTATGTGGGTGACAGGGGATTCAGCTGCACAAGTGGTCCAGTCAATGTTGAAGTCACCAAGCACAATGGTTTCTTGGGGGTGGTTAGTGGATAACCATTGGAGGATATCTTCCAGGGAGGTTATATTGTTCCCTGGGGGAATGTAGATACAATGTTTATGCATTTGTTGTGGTTAATTCGAAGTTTAGTTATAAGGATTTCAGCATTATTAAATGGGGGTGGCTGTATGCAGTCTGTATTAACACTTAGTATGTTTTTATAGAGAACTGCTATCTCCCCTCCCTTTTTAGAAGCTCAGTCTAATCGGTGAATATTATACCCTGGTGGTAATATCTCATCATCAGCAGTAGCAGGTTTTAGCCAGGTTTAGGTAGGTCATGTATTTTGTTGTTTATGCTTCTGATGTTTAGGTGAAAGATGAGAAGAGAGTTAGTGGATCTACTGAGGGGTAGAGTAATGGTGGGAGTATAGTTGTCAGAGTTAGTAACACTGTGAGAAGAAGGGCCATGTTTGGGATGGATGTCTCCGTCTACTATTAGGTTGTGGTGAAGTCTGATGATGAGTTTTAGAACTTTATGTATACATTTTAGATAATGTTTGTGTTTGGGGTTGGGGCTTAGGGTTTTAATTGGGTGGTGATTTAAAGGGGATGTGAGGTTGGTTGTGTGGGGGATAGTTTGGTAAGATGTTTTATCAGAGAAGTTAGGGGTACTGGTGTGATGAATAGGGTAGTGGAATCCAAGGTAGTATTGGCCTTCGTAGGCGGTGAGGAGGTAAAGGATAGGTAGTATAGCCAGCAGAGAGATAGCCAGTGAATGCTTAGGTGCTGGTGAACAAAGAGTCCTAGACATTTTTAGGGCTTGAGGTTACCTGGATAAGATAAGAAGAAAGGAATAAATAGTGGCAGAGTGGCACCCTTCTGTGTTGAGAGATAATAGGTATGTGTAAGGAGGCAGAGGCAATCCTATGGTGATGAGAGATGCTGATTGGGAGGGAGGGAGGGGTGGGGTGAGAGATGATGATTGGAAGAAAGAGAATGGGGGTTGGCTAAGTTAGTATAAATGTAGCATCTATGGTTACAGGGAGCCAGCCAGCCTATCCCAAATTATTATTGCAGAGCCTAGGGTTGCAGGCATGTGATATGACAGTGCAGCACTGCAGTGGGGTTAGAAATGCCAATGCAGATGGTCTCTCAAGACAGGAAATAGGGTGAGGTATTCCCAGACAGTCAACCCTCTCAAGCAGATTTTCTCAAGGGTCACTTGAAAAATTAGCTTGAGTTTTTTTGGGGGGGATGTCACACTGCCAGCCCAACTATCGGGAATTTTGGAAATAATACAATGCCATTTGTGAATATTGATATGATTTATTCAAAACTGTTTATTATGTACTGAGCTAAAATGTAACCACAACATGCCCTGCTGGCTTAGAACAGAAATGTATATAAACTATTGTAGCTGTGTAAAAGTATATATTTTTAACGTTTCTCTATTACGTGATCAAAACCTTAGGTTATAAAACACCTAAAGGTCGATCACTAAATGTCGAAGTCTGAAAATTGCTAATGGCCATTTCCACACAGGGAATGAGTCATTTGGCTGTCACAGACTTTGTTCTTTCTCCACTGTAGAGCTATCTCAAAGTTGGTATATTTAGATAGGGGGGAAGAGCCCCCATTGCATTTCTGTTTAAAACTTTTCTTTATTTGGCCAATGGCATTGTTTCCCTATGTGGAAATGTCCGTTTTTGATGTTGAGGATTCGATATATCGTGATCAACCTTTAGATGTTCAATAATTTAAGGTTTAGATCACGTAATATAGACCCATTTTTAACAGTGGAAACTGGAACATAAAATGGTTACTTGAAAAAAAATTCAGAGAAAATAGTTGAAATTAAATTGTTTCATAACCACATAATAAAAGAAATGTTATCTCTCAGTTTCAATGCACTAGCAGACACAATGTCTAGAGGTAGAAGTTTTTTGTATTGTGGTGAAAGAGAAGTAATTACGAGGTTAAAGATGCAGAAGTGTTTTATTGTTTTATAACCTCCAGGATCTGCAAATTTCTGAAAGATATGTATTTTTCACAGGGATATGCTAAAATTCTGTTAGTCTCTGACAAAGGGGCATTAGCTTGAGAACTAAAAGTCAGGTGATAAAAAGTGATGTCAGCCAAGCAAACCCAGAAGTAATATTTGATATTAATTTAAGAACTCTTTCAGAGAGAGAGAGAGAGAGAGAGACTGGGCATTTTGTATTTTGCCGTTGACCATGATAACATACATTCACCTGCACTTGCCTTGCTGTAAGTACGTTTTTAGGGCATAGTAACTCTTTTAGATTTAGATAGGAATATAGTAAAGTGTATCTTAGATGTTTTCTTTATTTATTTGAGACTGTCTTGGAATGTTGTTTTAAAATATCTCCTGTGATTTTGAACTCTGAAGGTACTGGGTTGATTTACTGTGTATTGTCTTATTATTTTATTGTTTATTATTAACTATATTTAAACCTATCTTTGTGACTGATATTGTGAGCCATATTTAAGCTCTTAGAGTACTTGCATATTTCTATGGTGACACTGTACACGCCACTTCTAAATAGCCTTGCTCTTGGTCAGACTACCACTCATATTACTGGTAACATTACACAGTAGGATTGGACACCCTTAGTTAAGGGCCTTATAGTAGCTGATAAGGGTGGCTGGTGGCAGCTGGAACATTCTTATAGTCTGGGTAGAAGGGGGCATAGCTAGTAAACCTGTGCCAGCCTTTCCCAAGTGTGTGTGAATGTGTGTTTTTATATAAATCAAATCTCAAAAGAGTTTGTGTATCAGCTACTTGGGCAGGGACATGAAGTACTGGTTGGACAGAAAGGGTACTGGAGATTTTGGTTTGCCCACTCAGCTGAGATCTCAACCCTATTAGCTGTGCCAGTGGCAAATCTTATTGGGGTTGTGGAGAAAGAGGGAGAAACCAGCCCCAGACTGACTGTGATCTCTGTGTGCTCTTAAGGGAAATTGTACTTTACTGTATGCGTACATGTCATCCTCCCATTGTGTATGTCCCCCACTGTTGCCAGTGGTGAGGATTGAGGCTCCTTGATTACTGGGCCAGTGCAGGGACATCACACATGACCGAATCACTTAGAGCCATATTTATAGTCGAGTGGCTAGCCCTGCCACAGCTCGCAGTCTGTGATCCATGTTCTCCTATCTTGAGGATACTCCGCACCACGGTAGATGCCCAAAGTGGTTGGTCTGTACAACTCTTCCCCTATAAGGCACCATGTAGAGTCTGTGCTGCTGCCCACAGCTCCATTCATTGGTGAGTTTGAGATGGAAACACTCAGCACGTTTTTCAGATGTGGGAGAAACCCCACGGAGTCACAGGGAGAACATGCAAACTCCAAACAGGCATTGGTCAGAGGTCAGGATTGAACCTTGGACCTTGTGCACGGGAGGCAAAGACCTTAACCACTAAGCCATCTGGTCTTCTCCAGAAGACAATCTGGTGAGGAAGATTTGGGACAGACAGGAAGAAGGTAAGAGGAAGTGAGTATGTCCAGCAAAGAGGTGGATGGATTGTGTGAAAAAAGATCTGCGATAGTCAGGCATGAGTGTTGAAGAAGGCAGGAGTGTGGCACTGAATCGAAAGAGTTGGCGACAGTTAACACGATACCCCGACCCCATGTAAAAAAATGGGAAAGGGGGGGGGCTGATGATGATGATGCAGGGATGTCACACCTAGGATGAGAGAGTGGTGATTGGAGTAGATTTCAATGGGCATATTGGTGAAGGGAACAGAGTGGATGAGGAAGTGATGGGTAGGTATAGTGTTAAGGAGAGGAATGCAGAAGGTCAGATGGTAGTGGATTTTGAGAAAAGGATGGGCATGGCTGTGGTGAATACATATTTTAAGAAGAGGGAGGAGCATAGGTGATGTACAAGACTGGAGAAAGATGCACACAAGTGGATTATATTCTATGTAGGAGAGCCAGTCTGAAGAAGATTGGAGACTGTAAAGTTGTAGCATGGGAAAGTGTAGTTAGGCAGTATAGGATAGTGGTCTGTAGGATGACATTGGTGATCAAGAAGATGAGGAGGAGTGTGAGGGCAGCACCAAGGATCAAATGGTGAAAATTGAAAAAGGGTAATTGTGAGGTGGAGTTCAGGGAAGAGTTAAGGCAGACACTAGTTGGCAGGGAAGAGTTATCAAATAGCTGGGTAACTACAGCAGAGCTGGTAAGGGAGACAGCTAGAAAAGTGCTTGGTGTGACATCTGGACAGAGGAAGGAGGACAAGGAGACCTGGTGGTGGAATGTGAAAGTACAGGAGAGTATACAGAGAAAGAGGTTGGGAAAAAAGAAGTGGGATTTTCATCAAAGAGATGAAGGAAGTAGACAGGAGTATAAGACGATGAATTGTATGGTGAAGAGAGAGGCGGCAAAGGCTAAGGATAATGCATATGGAGAGTTGTATGAAAGGTTGGACACTAAAGAGGGAGAAAAGGACCTAGACCGAGTGGCTAGACAGAGGGACCAAGCTGGGAAAGATGTGCAGGTAAGGGGGATAAAGGATAATTTGGGAAATGTCCTTACAAGCGAGGAGAGTGTGTTGAGCAGATGGAAAGAGTACTTTGAGGGGCTGATGAATGCAGAGAATGAGAGAGAGAAAAGGTTTAATGAGGGTGTATAGTGAATCAGGAAGTGAAACAGATTAGCAAGGAGGAATTAAGGACAGTTATGAAGAGAATGAAGAATGGAAAAGCTGCTGGTCCATATGATATACCTGTGGAAGCATGGAAGTGTTTAGGAGAGATGGCAGTGGAGTTTTTAACCAGATTGTTTAAAGAAACCTTGGAATGTGAGATGATGCCTGAGGAGTGGAGAAGAAGTGCTTTGGTACTGATTTTTAAGAATAAAGGTGATGTGCAGGGCTGTAGTAACTACAGAAGGATAAAAATGTTCAGTCACAGCATGATGTTATGGGAAAGAATAGTGGAAGCAAGGTTAATAAGGGAGGTGATGATTAGTGATCAACAGTATGGTTTCATGCCAGGAAAGAGTACTACAGATGCAATGTTTGCTCTGAGAGTGTTACTGGGGAAGTATAGAGAAGGTCAGTAGGACTTGCCTTGTGTCTTTGTGGACTTAGAGAAAGCATATGACAGGGTGCCTAGAGAGGAGTTATGGTATTGTATGAGAAAGTTGGGAGTGGCAGAGAAGTATGTAAGAGTAGTACAGGATATGTATAAGGGTAGTGTGACAGTGGTGAGATCTGTGGCAGGAGTGACAGATGCATTTAAGGTGGAGGTGGAGTTACATCAAGGATCAGCTCTGAGCCCTTTCTTATTTGCAATGGTGATGGACAGGTTGACAGACAAGATCAGACAGGAGTCCCCGTGGACTACAATGTTTGTGGATGACACTGTGATCTGTAGTGAGAGTATGGAACAGGTTGAAGAGACCCTGGAGAGGTAGAGATATGCTCTAGAGAGGAGAGAAATGAAGGTCAGCAGGACTAAGACAGAATATATGCATGTGAATGATATGGAGGATAGAGGAGTGGTGAGGATGAGGAGTAGAGTTTAAATACTTGGAATCAACAGTTCAGAGTAATGGTGAGTTTGGAAGAGAGGTAAAGAAGAGAGTACAGGCAGGATGGAGTGGGTGGAGAAGAGTATCAGGAGTGATTTGTGACAGACAGGTACCAGTAAGAATGAAAGGGAAGGCCTGCAAGAGGGTAGTGAGACCAGCTATGTTATATGGGTTGGAGATGGCATTGACAAAAAGACAGGAGTCAGAGCTGGAGGTGGCAAAGTTAAAGATGTTAAGATTTGAATAGCGTGTGACGAGGATGGACAGGATTAGGAATCAATATATTAGAGGATCAGCGATGGATTGTTTTCTGATGAAGTCATAATTTGATGAAAAGCGTGTATCAGTGTTGTGGCGTTTAAAAATAAACTGTTTTCATCTTTGGATTTACCTTATTGTGAGCTGTCTACTTTCAGCCTTTGGTGTTTGCTGCTCCTGGACATACATTTATTTACTTTGTGGTTTGTAGCAGCGTTTCTTGTGTTTTGGTGCTTGAGTAATATGGAGGCTTGTTCAGGCAGGTCCACCTCGGAAGGCAGTTCGACCGGTGTAATTTCCATCACCGGGGATTTATCCCAGCTCACGGGTCAACTTACACAGTTAGTTCAACTTCTTACCCCTATCGGGCATGGATTAAAAACTATCATTTCGGAGCAGAAGGAGGTTCTTAAAGCGGTTTCGGCAAGAATTGGAGCATCCGGTGTAACTCCCCCTGTAGCTTCTATCGGTAATGGTATGGTCCAGAAACAAGGAAATCAGGCTACCAACACTACCAACGCTACCGGAGGTGCAGAACTTTTGAATACACCGTCCGTTTTTCGTGAGGACAGTGGGGAAGCTTCTATTCCATGTCATCAGCCTACAATACCTCTCAGGGCTGCTTTGGACCCACTACCATTTTCGGAATGGGTTAATTCAAAACCAACCTTTGCTTTCTCGGGGAATATCAGGACTAATTCCATTGAAAGTGTTTCTTTTGACGACAATTTACGTTTTCTTGAGGACACTTTACACAGGTACAAAAATCTTGTACTTGATAATATGTACTTGACTGAATGTATTAATAGATGTATTGTACCGAAAGGGTTAAGGGTACACAAGTACCCAAATCATGTTATTTGTGGTAGCGAATTTCATACTGACTTAGTAAAAGCCTTTGATAGATGTGGCCTTGACATAGTTCGGGCAATTATAAAAAGGAACGAAAATGAAATCCAAGCTTTAACTGATGAGATTTTTAAATGTAATGAACGAATTACTGGTGATTTACTGTTTGCAGTTGAAAGCCAGAATACTAAATATCAGGAGGTTCGCAAACGTATTGACAAGCACTGTGATCTTGTTATTAAAAGGAAATATAACAAACTCAATCGGGATCTTAGGGAATATAGAGAAGGGAGACAATATCCCAAACCACCCCAAAGTAGAAATACATTCTTAAACAATTCTTGGTCAAGGGAAGAGACTGTGTTTAGGGATCAACCCACCTCCCCTATTTTAGTTGAAGAGGAGGGTATAGAATCTATAGATATAGAGAACCAAACACATGATGAAGGTAATTTTTTACCCAGGAGATCGGAGCGCATTCGGAACCAGCAGGGGGGACCCCCATACCCACTATATCCCATTTTTGCGCAAGGAAAGGAGAAACGAATACAGGGGTGGAAAAGGAACAAGAACTTGTATTGGCAATAAATGATGGTATTTCTATTGCTAGTATTGGTTTGTATAAGTGTTACAGTAGGAACGGGTACCACATTTACAATTATAGTGACATTCCTGTTACCAGTACCTGTTTTGATTTATTTACCAAGGGGTTTAAATTTGTTCCCACTAGAGGTAGTCATTTAGTTAATACCATTTTAGACTTAAAAATGTTTACCCGTAAATTGAATTTGGAACATCTATTTGGTCACACACCAGTGGCTCCAAGTTTGTTTCTTAAAAAATCTAGTACATTCCATCCCCCATTGCATCCTCAACTGAGCAATTTAGAAGCTAGGATTGAAAAATTAATTCGCCAGGAGTTATCTCAAGCTGATTTTGAGAACAATTTAAGTTACGAAGAAAATAAATTACTGCATGATTTAGCACACAATCACCTTTTGAGGGTTATGCAACCAGACAAAGGTGGGGGTACTGTTTTTATGAATCAGATTATGTATGAAAGTAAAATGAACGACATTCTATATGACTCTAACAGATATACCCTGACATCTATTAATGAGATTTCTCTATCATATCAAAAGATTGATCTGGCTATTAAGGACATGCTTGACCAAGAGGTCATTGAATTTGATATTTATTCCTTCTTGGAAACCCCTTTTCCTAAAGTGCCTACCATATTTGGAATACCCAAAGTACATAAATGTGTTCAGGATCCACCTTTAAGACCCATTGTGGCAGCCCAAGGTTCTAAGACCCATTCCATTTCAAAATTTTTGGATTGGAAACTCAAACAGGTGTGGGGGAAAGAATCGCATCTTCTTAAGGATTCGTGGGAATTTCTAAGTAAGATTACCCCAGAAATATACAGATCAAACCTCATATTTTTGACTATAGATGTTGTAGATTTATTTACAGTTATCCCTACTGAAATAGGGTTAGAGTGGATTGAGGAGGCACTTTGGGAATGTACAGGAATTTCAAATAATGATGTGCACATGATTACAGGTCTTTTGGAGTTAGTGTTGAAAAATAATTATGTGTTTTATGGTGGTGAATATTTCCAGCAGACCAGTGGGGTATCTATGGGGGCAAATTGTGCACCAACCTACGCTGATATTACTATGGCTGTTTGGGAGAAAAAATTTATTCATCATTGCGAGTTTGCTTAAAACTGGATTCACTACTCAAGATTCCTGGATGACATCTGCATCTTTTGGACTGGCCCCATTGAAACCATTGAGTTATTTCTCTCATATATTAACTCTACCACCTCTTTTTTAAAATTTACCCATCAGGTTTCTGAAGAGCTAGTTAACTATTTGGATGTTACGATAAAGAAAAATTCATTTGGGTTTAGTTCCAAAGTATATAGGAAGCCCACTTTTTCGAACAGTTACCTGCATTATTTTAGCTCTCACCCGGGATTTCAAAAGAGGGGGATTATTAAAGGGCAGTTTGTTAGGGTATCACGAATGACATCACAGGATTCAGAATTTGTGCTTGAGTGTGACATACTTTCCTCAATGTTTTTTGAAAGAGGTTATCCCAAACACCTTATTGATTCAGTGAAGGAAGAGGTTACCCAAGGAAGGTCAACTAGATTCAAGTCTATTCTGGGGCAAGGTTTTCTGGAATTAGGGACTAAACAGAAGAATAGTACCCCGACCTTTGAGAATGACCATTTACTTTTTGTTACTGAATATAGTGCCAATGTTGGTAAGCTCACTAAAATTATTGAGAACGAGTTTAAATCCTTTCAGGATATAACTGATTTAACTAGTATTAAAGATAGGAAGGTTAAAACAGTTTATAGGAAAGGATTTAATATTAAAAGAATTTTGGAGCAGGAAATTCCACCCCAAAATGTGAGAGACCAAAAGAAAGGGACTTACAAATGTGGGCGATGCTCACAATGTAAGTATATTTTAAACCAAGAAAAGATTTATTTGGAGAGTAGAAACAGGAAGATTTTATCCAAAAAAATTTTATAACTGCCTTTCTTTGGGAGTTGTATACTTGGCAGTGTGCCAGTCTTGCCAATCATTTTATGTTGGAAAGACTGAAAGACCTCTTCGTAAACGTGTGTATGAGCATTATTACGACATACAGAAGTGCAATTGTAACAATGCACTTTATAAGCACACCATAACATGTGAGGGTGGAATATTTTTATTTTTTGAATTGGATTCAGTATCCAAAAGTGCTAGGGGTGGACCCTGTGAAGTAAGACTGTGCCATCAAGAAACATACTGGCAGATTCTTTTAGAATCTAATCGCTTCCCAGGATTGAATGACTCTATATCTATTGTACCCTATTTGAAACTAAAAGCACAAAACATTTAGGTATTTTACCAACATCATCTGTATGAATACAGTTTATAAATGTTTTTAAAAAATACAAAAGCAATTTCATTGTGGTATTTTATTGAGAAATATTGATTTATATATATATATATATTTTATTGTATATATATTTTTAAATATACTTAATTTATGTTACATGTATAAACACCTGGAAGACCTTTTCTAACATATTCAGGATCAATATATTTATAAATATTTTTAAAAAATAGTATTTACAACGTTTTCCATTTAATATTTTAACAAGCATTTTTGTGATGACTTCAAATATATTAAGTGTTTAAGTTTTCAGTTTGATTGGTGCTTTAAATGTGGGTAATTTTATTTAATTAATTTAATTGAGTTAATTGATCCTTGTTAACTATTTACTCTAGGCATTAGTATTTAAGACTGTTCATTGTTGCGATGGATTGTTTTCTGATGAAGTCATAATTTGATGAACAGCGTGTATCAGTGTTGTGGCGTTTAAAAATAAACTGTTTTCATCTTTGGATTTACCTTATTGTGAGCTGTCTACTTTCAGCCTTTGGTGTTTGCTATTCCAGAATGGTTGTTCAGCAGGATATCAGGGACAAAGGAAAAGAGGGGTAATAATACTGATTGCAAGAAGGGCTTCAATAATGATAGCGTTATACTGGCAGGGAAGTTGGATTACACTGGCATGTATCTGTATTCCACTTAAAGGTACAATTAAGGAGCATAAAAGAATTATGGGAGAGGTAATTAGATGCCAGCAGGGAATATTATTCATGGGTGGGGACTGGAACCTGTTGTACAATAGTAGAGATGTACCGGGGGACCTAGAAGGGAAAGTATAGCAACAGAGGGTAGATTTCAGAAGAAATATGAGGAAATTTGGAATGCAGATGTGAAATTATTAGCAGCAGCCCAGACATAATTTACATATTATTCCCCAAGGAACAATAACTAGGCTAGGCTGGACAACAAAATATATTCACAGGTGTATGGATATTTAGTTGAAAGCTCTGAAACCCATCCAGTAACTGTTTCATAGGTGATTACTACACTAATGACTCTGAAGGACCTTTTCAAGCCTAGCCATGTTTCCCAAATGTGTTTGACAGGTTCTGATACTGCTCATGTTATAGCATTATAGCTTGGGTATGAGTGGTTGAGTGTTTATAAGCTTTATCTTTCTAACAGGTTCACAGGTGGCAGATTATTGGCAAATTTGTGATTCTTCATCCACTGATCCAAATTGTGCAGGGAAGAACCCTGTTTCACATAGATGGGAAGCCTGTTCCAGAGAAGAGGAAGTCTGTGAGACATGTACCTGTCCCTCCAACATGTCTTCTACATATTGCACACAAAGTTTAGTTCCCTAGAGTGGCTGTTTCTGATGATATTGGTTTTACAGATATGCAACAGGTCCATAAAGGTGGGATCAGGGGATGTTTTGAATGCCCGTCATAGATCACTTCTCAGCAGTCTGTAGGAGAATGACTTCAAGCATAAGGCTTTGAGGCAGTCCACATAGGAGATGCTGTCTACATGATGTATTCTTTTTGTGAGTAACCTCTGTGGATGCTCCAGTTGTTACATATGTCTGTTCAGGTATATTCTGAAGGGGGCATTGTACTCAATGATTGATCTAAAGAGGATTCACTATTCATTCATTTATTCATTCATTCATTTATTTTTAATGTAGTTGTTTATTTTTTTTGACTGGGTTAGTCCCAACAGGCTTGTAGCTGCTTCTCAGGGGAGACCCATGGTGGTATTTATACTACTGGGTGAAATTTGGCCAGGGCATTGGGGAACTTCCCCTATTGTTTTTGATAGGTGCCATAGTTTCCTTTACAACCATTTAGGCTACCACCAACTCAAGCAGATGTGACCTTGGTTTAACATCTCATCTGATGAGCAATGACATCTTTGGACTTAGATGCCATACCCTTGCTTATAAGTTGAGCAACTTAGAATGATTTCTTTACTACTGTATATACATGATGGTCAATGACAAGGTCACTATCTGCATGTGTTCCCAAATCCCTAACCACAGAGCAAACTTTCAAGGGTGTATTATCAGTGCAGTAATTTCCGGGAGTGATCATCTTTCCAAAAGATACTATTATGAATTTGGCAGTGAGTTTTAGAACATGACTCTGACACCAATTATTAGACTGTGTCAGGCCTTCTTGCCTTTTTAACACCTTTATTGAATTATCACTTAAGACATAGGCAAACATACAGTTATATAAAAGAAAACAATCCATATTAACATGTTCCTAGTTACAAACATTATACGTCACATGTTTTTTTTCTTGTACAACTATCACCAACTATCACCAATTCAACATTGCATAAATTGCCCAATTCCTACCTATCCTAAATCTCACTATTCCTCCAAAACATTTTTCTGCATGTATTGTTCCCACAATTTCCATTTTTTTCTATGTACTTTGCTTCTACCCTTTTCTAAAGATCACACTTTCAGTTCTTTTACCTCTGTTGCAGTATTTAATACTTCAAATACCGTTGATTTAGACTTTGATTTCCATTTTCTAGTAATTATTTTTTGGCAGCCACCAGAATTAAACTTAGCAAGGCCTTCATATTTGACAATTGAAATCTTGTATTCCAGCTCAAAAAATAATTTCCTTTGTTATATCCATTTGCTCACACAATAGTTCTGACATATTACTCTGTGCAGAATTTTTGAAGTCTTATTACACTCCCAAAACATTTGTGCCCAGTTACCTCTTTCTTCCACATCATACCTCCAAGATTTGCCATCTACCTGAGGAAAAATTCTTTGGAGTCTGCTTGAAGTATAAAAATACCAATCCTTTGGAGTTTGCTTGGAGTATAAAAATACCTACGCAAATACTTCCAAATCTTCTAGACTCTGTTGCATACTTGGGAGCCATGCATATGTCCTCCCTCTAGTTCATTGTGAATTGCTCATCCAATCTCTCTTCTTAATCTTATCTAACCTCCTGATTGAGTCCTATAGTTGTCATGCAATATTTTACATGCCCTACTAATCATCCCTTTTTAAAATAAGCTTCTGTTATAGATTCATCTAAAAACTATACCAAAGTAGGACTTTCACTTAGGATTTCCCTATCTCTTTCTCTTTGCTTATACTCTGATATCAATCCTTGATAGGGAGGGTAGTCTCTAGCCTGCAGTCCCAATGTCTTCTATTCTTCTTCCCATTCTATTACCTTTTCTTTTCTAGTTATTTGCTCCCAATACCTTGGTTCTTTTGCCAGTTTTCTCCAACAAATTCCAGCCCCCTCTTGCCTATTTTCTGTACCCTTAATTGCAGTCATCCTTATCAGCAAAATCTCCTGCCACCATTTTCATGTTGGCTTAGTTCGTAGAATATCTTGTACTTTAAGAATATAACATTCTGTATGGCTGTTGTTATTCTCCTTAAGCATCTGCATCCAAAATCCCATGTTTTACTCATTTCTTGAATTTCCCCCATTTCATCATCCACTTTTAATTATAGCTTTCTGCCTGTGTTATGTATATGAGCCTTAACTGTACTGCTCTAAATGTCCCTTCAAATAAGGTAATCCTAAACCACTTTGTTCTGTTGGAAAGATCAACTTATCACAATTTACCATTGCCCTCCTTCCCACCCAGATAAATTCCTTCAACTCTCTATTAATTATTGTCCACAACTTCTCCTCTTGTTGATAAAAATATGCCTGGCCTGTAAATAAAACTCAAGGGACTAAAAACATTTTCACTGCTTGTGTCTTGCTATCCATATCCATAATCAAGACCTTACAGTTTCTCAGTGTTTGTATTATCTTTTGTTTAATCTCTTCCTACATATTCCTAGCAGCCATAACAAAATCTTTTTTAATCCATACTCCTAAATACTTCATTTTATTATGTCCACATAAATATGGGTATTGTTAGACCAATTCATGTGTGGGTACATAGTTTACAGCTATAGCCTTTATTTATTTTCATCAATTTTATATTCCCAAAAAAACTGAAACTGTCTCAAGATGTTCCATAACACTGAGGTGTATTTTTCTGAATTTATCAGATTCAAAATAGTATTGTTTACAAATACAGCCAACTTTTCTTGACTCCCATACCAATTATTTCCTTGAATTTCTGAGTCCCATATCTTCTTTGCAAATAGGTCTAAATATAAAGCAAATAACAAAGAGGAAACAGGACACCCCTGCCTGGTTCCTTTGTTCAGACACAACATATCAGAAAGGAGCCCTCCCACTTTTATTTTTTTCCTCCAGTCCCTCATATATCCTCCTAATTAACCTTATTATTGTATCAGAGAACACAAACACTTCCATTGCCCTGCTCTTAAAATCCCAGCTAATTCTGTTAAATGCTTTCTCTGCATCAAGACCCAAGAACAACAGTGGTATTTTCTTACACTGTGCTTACCTCTGGATCATCATTTTTCTTTTGCTATTTTCAAATGTTTGCCTCCCCTCCACAAAACCACACTGATCCATATATATCAATTTTGGCAACACCTTTGCCATTCTCTTAGCTATTATAGATATAAACACTTTATAATAATGGTTTAAAATTGAAATGGGCCTATATAAAGCTGGGTCTGATGGGATCTTTACCTTCTTTGTGTATTACAGAAACCACAGCATTCTTTTAGGATGCTGTTGCTTCTCTTCCTTTTAAAATGCTGTTATACCATTCCAAATCTTTATCACTTTCTTCCCTCCTAGCTTTCAAACTTCCATTGGAATGCCATTTATTCCTGGAGACTTTCTGCAGATTAATTGTATGTCATCATTTTTATCTCATCTCCTCCTATTTTAACTGTTAATTATTGAGCCTCATCTACCTCTAACCTTGGCATACTTAAGTCTTCCATAAATATTTCCATATGTGCCTTTTCTTGATTTCCACATTTCTCTGCGTTATACATATTTTCATAAACTTTCAGAAATATCTCTATATGTGTACAATATGTCTGGCTAATTTTGTTGTTATAGGCTTCCTAAGTTTGGCAACAGCCCTTTCCACTTTCTGTTGCCTAAGTTGTTGTGCTAAACGTTTTTGTCATCTGGAGGTATTGTCAGAAACAGTTGCTTTACAGCAAGCTTTCTAAACTCACAGCAAGCTTTCTAAACTAATGCATATTATCCAAGTACTCCTTTATTTTCTCTCTAGCACTGTATAGGTGCACCTGTTCTTGTTCTGGGAGATTTCCCTTTCTTCTGCAGTAGTGTAACCTTTGTCAGCCCCTCTAAATAATTTATGTTACTTAACCATATCTCTTATTCTTTTATTTCTATCCTGTTTTTAAACTCCACTTTCATTTTATCCCATTCACTAGTTATAACTTCTGAAGAAATTTCTGTCTTTCCTAATGACTCCTGAATAATTTCCAGTAGCTATTCCTTAAATTCCTCTCTTTTTAACTGATAGGTGGGGAAGAACCAGTGTCTCCTTTGCACTTCATTACCCCCAATTTTTTTGTTAGTTGGTCTGAAATAGTTATTAGATGTGGTTCATAGCTTTCAGTAAAATACATATGTTCATTTGAAATAAAATGTCTGTCTAGCCCAGGGTTGCCAGACATTCCTATTTGGGCAGGACTGTCCCGAGATCAGCAGCCTGATCCCGAGTCCCGCCCTGCTGGTTTAAATCCCGGCCAGCCTCCACTTTGTTTTTTTTTTTTTTTTTTTTCTGATTGGTCTGTATACCTGGCATACAGGCCAATCAAAAATCGCTAAACACGGAGCTTCTTGTGTTCTGCATTAAACAGAAGTAGCTCCGTATTTAGCGATTTTTGATTGGACCGTATGCTGGTATACGGGCTAATCAAAAATCGGTAAACATGGAGCTACTTCTGTTGAATGCGGAACTGCAATGTTCCGCATTAAACACGAGAAGCTCCGTGTTTACTGCAGATCTATTTAGTGTAGATCTTTAATGTGGAACTGTGTTCTGCATTAAAGACCTTTTTTTTTTTTTTCCGTCCCTACCTTGCCCATACGAAATCTGGCAACCCTGGTCTAGCCTAGCCCAGTTATTATACCTTGGAGAATATGTAAATTCACTCCAAGTTCCTGCAACTGAATTTAAGTGTTCCATACAGAATATTTTCATAAATTCCTTCAGAAATATATTCATTTTTGTTATGTTTCCCCTTCTAAGTTCTACACATACATCCTCACTCTTGCAAATCAAATTCTACTTTCCAACTATAAGTAATATTCCCTGCTGAAAGATGATTATTTCTTCCAAAATTTTCGTAAGATCCATAATACCAGTTTTAGGTGGAATATAAATACGTGTCAACATAATCCTCCTCCCTTGCCAGTAGCCCCTTACTATATAAATCTACCATTATTATCTTTTTATTCCCCCCCTGCTATCATTATTTATTTGACAGGAGAAAAGCTCCGGGTAGTTTATACAAAGATATTAAATAAAGTAAGTACATGATGAAAACACGCTAACACTAAAAATCATAGTTATACAGAGAAGAATAAACAGGTGAATTTTTTACAGAGTAAAAATCGGGAGGTAATAATGGAAATATACATAGAGTACAGACAGTATAAGCAGAGAGTACAATATAAAATGCTCTTAACTGAGAAATTTTAGCAAAACATATAGTATATATATATATATATATATATATATATATATATATATATATATATATATATATATACACAAAGAAGTAAAAAATGAAAATGATAAAGTTAGGGCAAAGCTGTCATTACATTGTAATCAGCTATTTAGTTATCAAGGCAGACACTTATGTGAGAGTTAATTTGAGGTGGTTGGGAGAGAAGGAGGTATAGGGATGGGGGTTAGGGGTTCAAGTAGGGGCATGGCAAGGACAGATCCAAAGGTTAGCTAGATAGTTTTTTTTTGTCTTTTTTGAAAGAGTTGGTGTGGGTAATCTTTCTTAAAGTGGATGGGAGTTTGTTCCAATTCTGAGATACTGAATATTTATATAGTAATTTTCCTATAACCTTATTGGGTTTATATACTTGGAGAAGATGTTGTTCAGTGCTTCTGAGAGGGTGTGTGGTTGTGTAGTAAGATATGAGGTTGGTTAGTAAAGGGCAGGCATTGGGTTTGTTGAGTAGAAAGTGAGTAGTGTGATGTTGATAAAGCTGAAATAGGTAGGGAAATTCAAGCCACTGTAGGTGTTTCAGAGCTAGGCAGTGGTGAGATGTATGTGGTAGGTTTGCTGCAAATCTGTCAATTTTATGGCATGTTTGTTCCAGCACAGTGGCTAATAAGGAATGGAGGTTGGTAAGGGTTGGGGCAACATATAGTAGACTTGGGAGTAAATAAGCTTGGGTCACTTGGGTCAGGGATACTCTAGATTCTTTTGTAAGGTATTCACTATTTTGATATAGGAGACCGAGTTTTTGGTTGTTTTTTTTTTATAGACTGTTGGATGTGGAGGTCGAGTTTTAGGTCATCATCTATTGTCATACTGAGTAGCTTAGTGTGGGGTTCAACATTTATGGTAGGGTTATTTAAGGAAGAGATGGAGAAGGTGGGTTTGAGGTGGGAGAGGGATTTTGGAAGAAAGAGTAAAAGTTTAGTTTTTTTAGGATTAAGAATGAGCTGATTTTCAGTGAGCCATGTTTCAAAAGAGATAAATGAGTCTTGGGTAAGAGTGTGAAGTTGAGAGATAATTTCAGAAGAGGAAATGAGAGTTGAATCATCTGCATACTGTATAAGAGAGGAGTGAGGGCAGGAGGTGTGGAGATCATTGGTGAAAATATTGAAAAGAAGGGGTCCCAGGATGGAGCCCTGAAGGACACCTGTATGAATGGGGAGGAAGGGGGAGCAGGAGGAGTGCCATCTTACTGATTGAATTCTATTTGAGATGTAACTGTAGAACATTTTAAGGGTAGAGGCCAAGAGATGAAGGTTGGCAAGCATGGTTAGGAGTTTAGCATGGGAGACAGTGTTGAATGCTTTTGAAAGGTCTAAAAAGAGACATGGTACAAGGTTATTGTTATCCTGAGCATCAACTATGGTGTTAATGAAAGAAAGAAGAGCAGTTGAAGTGCTATGATTTGGTCGGAAACAGTGTTGAGTGGATGTCAGGTGGTTTTCTTGGATTAGATATTTGAGAAGTTGGGTATGTATGCATTTTTCCAGAATGTTAGAGAGGGGGAGAGTATAGCTATGGGCCTGTAGTTGTATGGGTCAGTGGAATTACCTCCTTTGTGGAGTGGTATGACATAGGAAGTTTTCCAAATGTCGGGTACGGTGGCTTCCCTAATAGCTCTATTGATGAGTATTGATACTGGGTAGGCAATGGTGTCAGCTGCAAGGCTGAGAAAGCATTGTTATTGGGGCATATCTAGCAGTTAGTACAAGTACTCTCATTTTCCTTTGTCCCTGATGCTCTGCTGAATATCCCTCCTGAAATCATCAAATTCACATGTTCACTTCTTTGTCTCTTGTAGCACTGCTATTTGCACTCTTCAATTCTTAATATGATTCAGACTCTTTCTGTTTTGTCTACACCTGTGAGGCCATTAACATTCCAAACTAATATGGATAGTCTAGCCGTTATGATAAGAAGTTATTATTCCCACCTATTATATATGACAGCTTTTTTAAATGTCTATTTCCAGCATTTGTGTTACATTCATCCACTAATGTTTGGCAGGTTGATCTTTTATACAGCGGTTTCTGTCATATCTATTTGAACTTATGTCACATTTTACAAGATTTTTTTGTTTTAATGAAAACCCTCAAACAAAAAAAAATCACACCCAGAACACCCCATAGCATATTACCTTAAAATAAACACACAAACTATGTACATCTTCAGATAATAAATTGTCCCAAATCAACAGCTGCTCACCATACCTGTCAACCTCTTAGGGCAAGAAATCTGGACAAAGCCATAAAAAATAGGGGTACAAAGGCCAAAAATAGGGACAATTTTTAAATATTAAAACTTCTAATCACCACAAAGTCCAGCAGTTGTATCACTAGGTAATTTCACCACAGGATTTTATTGAACAGGCAAACAGTTGCAGACAGGTACAGACTAAGCACAATAAAAATGCTTTCGCCAACAGTTCGGCTTCATCAGAGTCATAACACAGAACTAACTTACACATTAATTTTAAATACTATACTCACAGCTACAATTGGATGAAACAAACCACCTCCCCCCAATTAATTGAAACCAATGAATTTGTAACTATGTAATACTACTAAAAACTACTTTTTATTTTTAATTTACATAAATACATAAATAATTTAAAAACTCCTCAAAAAATTGCTCAAAAAATTGATATGTGTATCAAAAATGTATATACACAAACAACTAAATCTACTAATAAATATCATATAAAACTCATATCAATACTAAAAATTGATAAAAATTGTTGTAAATAAAAATTCTATGCATCAATTAAATCTGTTGAGATCTAAGTTTTAAAATAGGTTTAATAGAGATGTGGTCATTTAGACCTGGGGGTCTACAGGCATCTAATCTAATTTGCCACTCTGTCTCTAAAGCCCCCACTCTATTGACCACATCTCCGCCTTCCCCACAATCAATGACACGACCTATAACAAAAAACAAAAACTTTTTAAAATCACTACATTGTGTACTGTGCAAATAAAGTGCATTGTGCGGGTCCTTCTTTTTAATTGACCTTAAATGCTCAGAAATCCTATCACGAAGCCTCCTAATAGTTTTGCCCACATAATAGGCTTCACAAGAGGAACAGGAGGCCAAATATACAAGGTTTTTAGTACAACAATTACACTGTCCAGGGCTCTTGATGGTGTATTTGTACCCTTCTACACAAACATATGAACCTTCGTTCACGTACCTACACCACCTACAAAATCCACATTTTTTCATGCTCGACCTGTAATTTTTTGTTTTGTTTTTTTCTAAAATCCCTTTCAGATTCTCCCCTCTACTATACACAATATTAGGTCCATTCCCCAAGATCTTTTTGACTTCTTCACTAAGAGAGAAATTCCATACTTCCTTCACCAATTCAGTAATTGCAGGTGTCATACTGTTGTATTTAACTACTAACCGTAAACCTTCTGCCATTTCATCCTTCTTACCATCCTCTTCATCTCTTATGGTCACTCCACCCAGTAAAATCGGAGCATATCTACCTCTTCTTTCTCTATTTACATCTCTTTTTACACTCAGTAAAAGCTTTAAAGGGTATCCACGATCCAAAAACATTCCAACCAATTTGAACATTTCATCCTTAAACACTGTATCTTGACTAACCAATCTAGACGTTCTAACCATTTGGGCTTTGATTAACCCCTTACGCTGATGAAATGGATGGCAACTGTTGAAATGTAAAAGAGAGTTGGAATAATTTTCCTTCCTATAGATATTACTTGTAAAACCCCCTTCATCTCTACAAATCAACACATCTAAATAGTGGATATTTTCCTTTTTCCAATTAAATGTAAATTTCAGGAAGTTTGTTGTGCTCCCCAAAAAATCAACAAATTCACTTGCTGAATCTTGGTCACCCTTCCAAAGAATCAATATGTCGTCCAAAAACCTGTTGTACATAAGTATTTTCTCCATGTACTTACTAGATGTGAAAATGTGTTCTCTCTCCCAGGTTAATAGAACTGCATTCGCAAACAAGGGGGCACATTTCGCCCCCATTGCTACTCCTAAAACTTGCTGGAAAAGATCTCCTTCGAATGCCACAAAGTTATTTTTTAACACTACTTCCATCAGATCTAAAAGGAAGTTTGTTTTTTGTCCATCTACCAGCCCACTCTTAACAATTGCTTCAAAAAACATCTCTAGGCCCTCCACCTGTGGAATGACCGAAAACAGGTTCACAACGTCAATTGTCAAAAATCCAAAATCACCCTCTATATTTCTTACGTCTTTAAACCTTTTCAAACAGTGCCACGAATCTTTGATTATATGCTCAACCGCATTGAACATAGTTTTAAGTGAAATATCAATAAATGCAGCTAGAGGTTCAGTTTTAGATCCTCTTGCAGATACTATGGGCCTAAATTCCAATTTATCAGCCCCCTTGTGTGTCTTTGGAATACCGAATAGTGTCGGCATTTTAGGAAATTTAACTGATAAAAAATCATACTCACTCTCATTAATTGTACCTTGAAAGAGGGCGTCATACAAAAAAGCATCTATATTCATGTATGCCCTATTTATTTCACTTCTTGACACTACCTTGTAAGTTTCATCCCTATTTAACAATGCAGTTATGTCAGAAATATAATCAGTGTTTGTCATAATCACTGTACCCCCTCCCTTATCGGGCTTCATAAATCTGTACATACCAGATTTTTTCAGGGAGTCTAGTAAATCCCTTTCTTTCACTGTTAAATTGTCGTCAAAAACCTGAAAGTTCCTTAACCTCTCTCTCAACTGGGCCTCTACTAACCTTTCAAATCCTATAATTTCTGTATGTAGTGGAGGCATAAATGCACTTTTTCTTTTAAAATTATTAACCGGGATGGGGTTGTTCTCATTAATTGTTTCAACCTTTTTACCCCCCCCCCATCAAAAAACATTTTTAAATGCATCTGCCTAGTGAACATTTTTAATTCCAACACTGTTTTAACTATATCCGGTTTAAACGTAGGGACAAACTTGACCCCTTTTGTAAATAATTCAAAATGTTCATCCTTAATATTTAAATCTGTATAGTTGTAAATGCAGTAACCTTTTTTCCGATAAACTTTAAAATTTTCTCCTTCTTTAATAACAATTCCACAATTGTTTTGAACATCAAGCACAGTACTACTTTCATGAATACATTTCTCATGTCTTCCATTAAAACCACAGTACAAGGACATCATATTATTGTCATTACATACAATACTTCTTTCCCCATCATTTTCGTAAAATATTATGTTGTTGTCATTGTGTAAAAAACTTTTCTCATCAACAATTTCAAAACTTGCATCTGTAACAATCCCATCGTTGTTACCAAATTCACAGCTATTTCCCCTACACATAGTTTCATTACAAATGTTCTCATCACACCTAACAGTTTCATCCAAGAGCATATCCCCCCATATTAGTATCTCCCCCTCCTGTCCATTCTTCCATTCATTTTGTAACTTTCTTGCAGTTGCCCCCCATTGTTTCCCCTGTTGTGAAGCCTCTCTGATCTCCGAGGCTGATTTTCTGTGTCTAAAAAACTATTTGGACTGTGCACACATTCATTAAAATCATTCACTTCTTCCCCACCAACAAAATTACTCTCTATTTCATTAACCGCCCCATGTCTCGTATATTTCATCCCTGGCGGATATGCACATTTGTGTTTGTAATCTAAAATGTCCCTTTCAAGCTTTCTTTCTTTAGTTTCAGAATTTTTTAAGACAAATGCTTCTATACTTTTAATAACCCTATCAAAATTACTTTTGTATTGTTCAAACAGTAAATCTGTAGTAATACTTACATACATTTGTCTTATTTCATCCTTCATCTCATTTAGTTTAATGTCATTATTCCTAATAATAATGTCCAACATGTCCAAACCTGTTTTATTGAACAGGTCAACCAGTTCCGTAAACGCTGCCGATCCCTCTTCAATTCCCATGGGTCTTTTCCACACCCGAAGACCCTTCAGTACCTGGTTTAAGTTTTTGGATTTTAACAAGAACTTTGTGTCCAACTGGATCGCACGGTACTTCGTACACAATTTTTCATAGGTCCCAATCTGCTCCCTTATACATGGTTTCGCCAGCTTTCTCCTATTGTTCATATTCATTTCACGAGTCAACGGCTCATCAAACCAGGAAGTGATGTCAAAATCTCCGCAACGCTCAATCCCATTCGGGTCACCAAACGCTCCTTCTTGCGAATTGTTCCTCTCGTGGGAACCTGCCGCATTTGTGTATGTTGTTATCCTGGACTGCTGCCCACATGGAATTGTCACCACCGGTGAATGCAAAGTAAAAAGGCGCACCTCCGAATCAGTCGGGCTCACCAGCCCATTGACACCATTCCTTACGTTCTCTCCATCACCAGTATTGACCGTATTAATTGAATCGGCATCATAAGCTTTAATCAACTTGTCCACAACGACAGCCAATTCCTTCAAAATCGCCTGCATGGTGAATCACCGAAGGCTGTCTACAACAACTGTCCCAGTGGTTTATAGAGTTCAAAAAGAAATACGAGACACCCACCAGGGCAGAATCAGTAATAAAACTTCTAATCACCACAAAGTCCAGCAGTTGTATCACTAGGTAATTTCACCACAGGATTTTATTGAACAGGCAAACAGTTGCAGACAGGTACAGACTAAGCACAATAAAAATGCTTTCGCCAACAGTTCGGCTTCATCAGAGTCATAACACAGAACTAACTTACACATTAATTTTAAATACTATACTCACAGCTACAATTGGATGAAGGATTGGAGAAGGGTACAAATACACCATCAAGAGCCCTGGACAGTGTAATTGTTGTACTAAAAACCTTGTATATTTGGCCTCCTGTTCTTCTTGTGAAGCCTATTATGTGGGCAAAACTATTAGGAGGCTTCGTGATAGGATTTCTGAGCATTTAAGGTCAATTAAAAAGAAGGACCCGCACAATGCACTTTATTTGCACAGTACACAATGTAGTGATTTTAAAAAGTTTTTGTTTTTTGTTATAGGTCATGTCATTGATTGTGGGGAAGGCGGAGATGTGGTCAATAGTGTGGGGGCTTTAGAGACAGAGTGGCAAATTAGATTAGATGCCTGTAGACCCCCAGGTCTAAATGACCACATCTCTATTAAACCTATTTTAAAACTTAGATCTCAACAGATTTAATTGATGCATAGAATTTTTATTTACAACAATTTTTATCAATTTTTAGTATTGATATGAGTTTTATATGATATTTATTAGTAGATTTAGTTGTTTGTGTATATACATTTTTGATACACATATCAATTTTTTGAGCAATTTTTTGAGGAGTTTTTAAATTATTTATGTATTTATGTAAATTAAAAATAAAAAGTAGTTTTTAGTAGTATTACATAGTTACAAATTCATTGGTTTCAATTAATTGGGGGGAGGTGGTTTGTTTCATCCAATTGTAGCTGTGAGTATAGTATTTAAAATTAATGTGCAAGTTAGTTCTGTGTTATGACTCTGATGAAGCCGAACTGTTGGCGAAAGCATTTTTATTGTGCTTAGTCTGTACCTGTCTGCAACTGTTTGCCTGTTCAATAAAATCCTGTGGTGAAATTACCTAGTGATACAACTGCTGGACTTTGTGGTGATTAGAAGTTTTATTACTGATTCTGCCCTGGTGGGTGTCTCGTATTTCTTTTTGAATTTTTAAATATTGCTGTTACAAGCTTAGAAAGTAGATAGAATAACAGGTTTTGCATTAGCATGAATTTTCAGAAGGATATGAAGTCTGAAACTCAAATGTCTGTCAATATTTTTGACTTAAATCATCAATAATATGCCAATGATTTGCTAGAAAACCACAATTTTATGAAAAATGTACCAAAAATATGAGGCAAAAATCTGGACATTCTACGAAAATCTGTACAGTTGGGAGGTATACTGCTCGCACAGGCATTACCTAACCCAAAATAAAGGTTATCCATGCTACAGCCTGTGCTGTCTGTTCTTGTCTAATCTTTATTCCCCTCCCAGAAGTAAAAACACCTTGAATACTTTCAGAAAAAAATTAATTTTGGCCTTAAAAAGCATTCTTGCTTTTATTGCCTACCCCTTTAGTCAACTTATTATCATGGAAACATAAGAACAAAACATACAGCTGCTGTCAGCTACAGAGGAAAATGTTTCATTACATTCAGTGTTCTCTTCTTTTGTTAACTTACTTACACAAAAACATGTTATTAGATTCAACCAAGGGCCTTAATCCAGAGATTCATGTGTGCAAAAGTAAGAGAAAATATATGAACTCTACATACACCACATCCCTCCTCAAAAACCCAAGATTACACTGCATATTAACATAAACATGCTTTTGTCCTGCCTTTTGTCTCTTTTTACATTGTAATGCCTAATTTTTTTAAACTAAAAAACAAGAAAAGAAAAAGGGGCACTTGTTTACCTCAGTATCTTTATCGCATAAAATTATAACTGAAAATGCTTTGCTGTATAACAGAAGTTTTATACAAATACTGTTAAGAACAAAAATTGTTTTGCTTACAGTTACTTTTCCCCCTTTTCCTTTTAGTGTTCTACCAAACATTAATGACATGCTTTTCAATCTCCATAGGTTTAACAAAGTCAACAAAAGTCCAATATTTCCACTTTTTCTTGTAAAGCCATATTTCACAAATGTGATTGATGCTTTATAACCTCAAATTTATTCACTAATTTCCATGTTGCTGGTCTTCTTCCTGTTCATCTCAATCGCCCTACTCCAGACTCTAGTTCAAGTCCAAGATACTCCCAATTCTTCTAGTAAATTCCTCTGCTTTTTCTGTCTCTCAAGCATTTTCAAAGTCTCTCTATGAGCTTTATTATCAGAAAAATGAGAAGCAGAGTCTCCTCCTGTTTGTTGGCTCTCTTTTTGTTGGACAAACTTTTTAATTTTCTCCTTTGCCTGCTGATTATAAAAATGATCCCCAAGGAAAAAAATTTGAAGACAGCTGGGTATAGCAGCTTGAATCTCACACCTGCCTCTTGACATTCGTTGATTGCTGGGATAAATTTGCTTTTCTTCTGCCTTGTGTACAGTGAATAACCTTTTCTATAAACTAACACTCTAATGTCTCCAGTTTTTAATAGTTTCCCTTCTGCCACAGTTTTGTCAGGATCAACACTTTCTGCTAGTATGATTTCATTTTTACTAATGCAGGCGGTGGCTGCTTTCTCATGGCCTGTTTTGGAATGTACACACTTTTTGCCCTTTCTATTAACAAATACTGCTGTGGAATACCAGTCTAGCTGCTTATTTGTGCTTTCATAAAATTAATACATTTTATTCCTTCCAGTTTCTCTGGTACAGCAGAAAATCTCAGGTTTCCTCTGAGTGCTTTGTCCTCTAACTACCATTCTTTGAAACAGGTCTATTAGAGCAGTCTCGTACTCAACCAGCCTTTTTTTTTTCATTTTGACTTCTGATATTTGCAGTTTTATCAGTTCATTTGAATAGCTGTTTAAAACGTCTTCCATTTTTCTGGCCTTTTGTTATTTGTGTTGATATAGTCCTTCAAAGTTTTTTTTTATTTTGATCAGCTCTGAGCATATTTGATTTCTTTTTTCCTCTACATTACTGGTAGCCATGTCTTGCACCAGAGCTGGAGCTTGAACTGATTTTTGCTGAACAGCTGCATGATTTTTTCTAGTCAGTGTTTTCGCTTTGCTTTTTCTAGTTGATTTTTTTAGGCTCTCAAGTTTCTTCTTTGCTGGAATCCAGGCAGTGTACTTACTAGCCAGTAACTGAGTTTACTAAAACTAGTAGAGTTACTGTACCTTATATTTCAGTTTCTTTTTTCACACTGGGAGAGCTGAAGTTAATCTGTCAATTGTTGTGCTACCATTTTGGAAGTCCCTATGTCAGGCCTTCTTGAAGGATGTTTGTGTCTTTGGGGATTCTGTGATTGTGCCTAGTTTGCAATCATCTTGCAAGCTTGGTCAACCAGAGGCCTTTGACAATGGTCTTGATTTCAGAGATGTAAATGCCAAAATCAAGTAGCTTGTGACTGGCCTTTTTGTGTAGGTGAACTCATCCATCATGTCTTCTTGTGTCCTATCTATGAGCCAGCTTGCTATTGAGCAGGTGACATATAGGGGTTTATGCCTAATTTCATGAGCTTATGTACAGTATTTGACTAGGGTATTGTGTTGAATGCTTTGGCCAGGTTGAGGCAGGCAGTGTGTGCCATTTTGACCTCATCCATTGCTTTGGTGGCTTTTTCAAAGAAATTCACCAGGTTGAATAAGTATGACCTGACCTTGATGAAACCACACTAGGTTGGATCTGCCATTTGCTTGGCACAAAGCCTGTTTGGAAGATATGCTTGAATAGTGCTTTTAGTAGACCCAATAGGTCATATGTTATGCTATTAAGAAGACATCCTGGGATATTATCAGGTCTCATCAATGCAGTATTTTTGGCTTTAGAAAGTGCTATGAGGATCTGCTCCCTATTAATAGCTGGGGGAAGTATAGTTGGGGATCTTTCTTGAAAGGCATCTAGGGAAAAAGCAGGATAAAATTGGAGATGAATTTATTGGCAAGTAGAGTTATATCCTTCAGCCTAGGGTAGATGACTCCATTTGCAATTAGTTTGGCACACTGTTATGCATTGCTTTTGAGGTTTCAGACATAGCCAAATAATGTTCTGTGGTTGTCCTTAACATGATAAGCTAATTTTACCTCAAATTTGGCTTTTGTAGACTTATTTAATCTCCTGAGTTTTTTTTTTAGTTTGATGAGGAAGTTCTTACCTTGCTGGGCATTGCACTTTCTGTTTTTGGTCATGATTTTCTTCCCTTTGTTATAAAATCTATTGATGCTGGGATTCCACCAGGGTGTCTGGTTTTCTGAGTTTGTCCTGTGCTCATATGGATTTCATTCCATAAAGGCAGCAATATTACCTGGGTTTGGGGGAGCCTGAAAGTTTTGCCAGGGTGTCACTTAAAAGTAGGAAGCTTGCCTTGGAATAAATCCTAAAAGTTCCATATAGTCTGACTAGACCAGTGAAGACATTACACTTAAGGGGTGCAATGTTCTCCCATGTTAGAGAGGACTAGTTTAAGAATGTTAGCACCCCTAGTAGGCATATGGATAAGATGGTCCAGGACATTCATGCTGCTAAGTCTGGGAATCTTTATGCTTGCAAATCTGAGGTTGTGTATGATTCCCAGTGAGGTAGTTAAAGTCACCCATGTGTATGCTGCTTGGTTGAATGTTGAGTGACAAGTTCATTTAAGTGAGTAGTATGGGTTTCCTGGGTCATAGAGGGGGAACTATAGCTCTCACAGATATGGTATGGAACATTGCTTATGATTAGTTGTACATGAAGGAGATCAAGTGCTTCATACTGCTTGACCATCCTTGAGCTGTGTTTGTTTTTGATGCAAATTGTGACACCAACACTTTTTCCCCTTTTTGTGCAACAGGTGGTCTAAATGTGTAGAAGTCTTTATAGCCTTGCACTGCTGGGGTGTTTGTTCTGACTTTAAACTATGTCTCAGTAACTACACAGACATCTACCTTCTCCAAGGTAAGGAGAGCTTGCACAGAGTGGAGTTTTTTTTGTCTAGACTCCCGGCTTTGAGCAGTATCACCATTAGGTTTTTCTGGGTTGGTGTACTTATGTTGGATAGTTTATCAGTTTGGCAATACATAAAAAAGGCACTATGGAGATGCACACGGTTTTAGCCAATATTGGAAAGCCTACAGTTGACAGGGCAGATCATTCCTGGTGAAGCATTATAGTTTGTCAGCCATATCCTTCCATGTCAACAAATATTGCACCACCCCTTTAAATGACACCAAAAACTAAGCCAGTTATTAAAATCAATTATTTTTTGTCCCTGTTGTGACATCATCCTTGGAGTAGGTAGATTGCTGCTCAATGTTAGGTTTATACTGGCTGGGGACACATAGTCCAAGAGTTCCATCATGTTTCTGTTCATATAGCACAAGCAGATATGTCTCAGATCATTTACACCCACAAGGACCATGACCGAGTTATGCTGGTACTTGTGGTTTAATGACCTGAGTGCTTACATGATCAGGTGGCTCCTGGCCTCTAATAGGCAACTGACTGTAACCCTCTCCTTGATCAGCCTGGTGTGTATAACATTGGTGTTCCTCACAATGGAGTCTCCTAAGATGAAAATGTTGGACTGTGTGGTGGTCTGCCTTATTAGCTTAGACGAAGAGATACTGTGAGTTGAGGCTGAATGTGTCATGGTGAGTGCTGCTTTGGTACTGTGTTTTTGAGGTTGCTGAGGGTACTTATTGTGACTTCTGCATATGGGAGTCCTTTGAGGTTTTGGTTTTGGCAGATTACTTTTAAGAGTCTCAGCTTATGTGGATCTATGTATTTGTTCTGTACTGCATGTGACAGGTATTGTGTAGTGTTGTGTGTTTATGACAACCTGTTTGGTATTTGCAGTGACTGTATGTGAGAGTTTTGTCCTCCAGCGACAGTGTTTAAGTATATCTCTCATATACACTGGCAATTGTTTGAGAAATAGAAGGTTGTCAGAACGCATGAGAACATTTTTAGTCCCACGATACCCATTTCTACCAAACTGGCTAGAGGCAGACAACACTCCAGTAAAGACTAAGATAAAGATACCGGATAATCAGTTAAAAAAATGACATGCTGATGCTTTCATACTTGTCTATTAAAAAGAGAGGAATTTAAGGAATGGGTAGCAGAAATGGAAGAGTTTTTAGGGAAGAAATACTTTTTTTCATAAGGGATAGCTAAAGAATGGGATAAAATGAAAATGAAATTTAAAAATATGGTAGAAGAGAAAGAAATATCAAAAAGGCTTAACAGGAATAATTTAGAGGGATTATCAAAAGTTAAATTATTGCAGGTAAAGGGTACTCTTACAGAACACGAAGAGGTACAATTATTGAGTGCGAAAGGGAAAATAAGGAAGTATTTGGATAATGTGCATGAGTTTAGAAAGGCTGCTGCTAGGCAAGTATTTTTTGATAACAACCCAAGAGCACAAAAATATTAGAAGAATGACTTAGGTAACAGAAGTTGGAAAGGAGTGTTGTCAGACTTAGTGGAAAAATAATCAAAAACCCTATAGAGATATTACAGATATTTTGGAAATTCTATAAAAATTTGTATAGAGCAGAAGAATGAGGAAACCAAGAAAATACATGAAAGTTTTGAGGAAGTTGAGGCTCAAGAATGAATAGATAAGATGAGAGGGGATGAACTAAAAATGGTGAAGCATAATCAATTAACAGGGAAGTCTCAAGGAACAGATGGTATTCCTGCGTACGTTTGAAAGTCAGGAGGGAAGAAAGAGATAAACATCTAGAACGTTTTGTTTAACAATATTTTAAAAGAAGAGGCAGTACCACTGAAAAAATGCTGTGGTGGTTGCACTCCCTTAAGAGGGCAAATACGATTTAAATCCAATTTTGAACCATGATTGTAAAGTGTTTATGTCTATATTACATAAGAAAATAACCAAGGTGTTGCCAAAATTGGCATGCATGAATCAGTGTGGTTTTGTGGAGGGGAGAGAGACATATAACAAAACAATTATGATCCAGAAAGACCCCCACTATCGTTGGTGGGTCTTGACATGAAGAAGGCATTCAAATGTCTTAGCTGGTATTTTATTCGGGTCTATATTATATCACTGAATGCTTAAAAAAGCAAACGATGAATAATCGAACCCATGTAAGTGAAAGCTTGCAATCTCGAAAGCTCAGAACAGCAATTTTTTTCCAAGGGGAAAAAAACTGTGTTTCAAAAAAAAAAAAAAAATTGGAAATAATACATAAAGTGGGGGCTTCACCCCCACACCCCCATACACCCCCTACTTAAATATACCAACTCCAAGATCACACTACAGTGCTGAAAATGGCAAAGCAATGGAAGCGGCCAAGCAAATTATTTCCCTGGGAAAGAATTTGCTTAAAAGCCACTTCATTATTTTGCATTTTCATTGTTTTAAGTTCGACCAAGATGCATTCAATATAATGCGTCTTTGGTCATCTAATAGGAACCCTTTTATTCATAGGGCAATAGCAGCATTTGTGTTTCCTGATACAATAATGGGATTAACTGGGAGATGTGTGAAGGGTCAGAGGCAAGAATTAAGGTTGGAGGATTCCTCTCTGAAACAATGTGCTAACACAGAGGAACCAGGTAAGGTATCATTCTTTCCCTTTATTTGACTTATATTTAGAGCCACTGGCAAAGAAAATAAGGGACTCACAAATTCAAAGGTATAACTGAAATGTTACTCAAGAAAAAATAGCCTTATTTGCAAATTATGTTATTTTCTCCTTGTCAAAAAAAAAAAAACAATGCCAGTATACCACTGAAAATAATAATGTTAACAATGTTTAGCACTTTTGTCTCTACTATTTGCAGACGTCTTTAGAATGATCATGATAATATTCACAGCCCCTTTTATCAGTTAACTATCATATGACAAAAACATATCATGCATTTAAACATCTAAACATATTTATCATTTTATAAAATGGCAATATATTAATGCATTAGCAAATCATGTTATGACTTGTAGTAACTTGTGCAATTTAAATTTGGTATAATTGAAAAGGTGGACAGAAATCTTAGAGGAGGAACCTGGTAGGAATTAAATGAATATAAATAACTGCTAAGGAAATTATGGCTGCAGACCCGTATTTATCCTGGGCAGAATGGGCAGATAGCACTTAATAGCATTTTAAAGTAGAGAACTGCTATATTGTTAACTTATATAAACATGGGAAAGTTTTATATAACAATGTATATTTATTGTTAACTTATATAAACATGGGAAAGTTTTATATAACAAAATGTGTATTTATTTTAATATTTATTCATTTTCACTTTTGTATTTATGGCTTGTAGCATGACAAATGTGTTTATATGTTTAAATGTATGCTGTGCTTTTGTTACATAATGGTTAGCTAATAAAAGGGGTAGTGGATAGTACCATGATTGTTCTGAAGAAGTCTGGGAATAATAGAGAAGAAAGTATTCAATGTTGTTAACATTGTTGTTATTTTCTGTAAAAAATTGCCGTGAGTATGGTAATTTTTTGTTTTTTTGTTTTTTTGATAGGTTGTTTTACTCACTGCTTTGGATCTTATGTTGTTACTTATATTGTACTTGATAAATCTAGCAAAGGGTAATTTAGTGTTGTGGAACATTTTTAATACCTTTATTGAATTATGTCTTAAAACATAGTCAAACATGCATTTATATAAAATAAAACAAACCATATTAACATGTTCCCAGTTACAAACATTATACAGTACATATATTCTTTTGTATACCTATCATCAGTACAACACTACATAAATTGATCAATTCCTGCCTTCACTTAAACCTCACTCTTCTTCCAAAACTTCATTCTGCATGTATTGTTCCCACAATTTCCATGTTTTTCTAGTCCCTTTAATATTATATACAGGCATATTCTTATCAACTACAGGAGAAACTGTGGACCATAATTAATAAAAAAATTAAGAAATTTACATGGAAGGGAAAGAGAGAAAGGGCTGAGTGGAATAAATTGCTTCTCTCCAAAGAACAAGGTGGTTTATGATTACCAGATTTGACAGGATACTTTAGAGGTATACAGTAAAGGCTGATATACAAGTCACAGACAGAAGAATACACATTAAAGTGGAAAGAAAATATGTTGAAATGGGGGGGGGGTATTCATGAAATAAGAGTAGGATTTTAGATGCAGACCCTTAAGGAGAACTATAACATCCATGCAGAATATTATATTTACAAAGAAGTGAAATGTATTTTGAGAACTAAGCCAACAGAGGACTGGAGAAAGGAGATTTTACCATTAGGGATGACTATAAGGAGGGATATAGGAAATAGGTAAGATAGTGCTGGAATTTATTGAAGAAAATTAGGAAAAGGAGCCAAGCTATTAGGAACAAATGACTATGCAGGGAAAGGTAACAGTGGAATAAAGTCAAGCAGTAGCTTGGACTACAGGTTGGAGACTGCCTTCCCTACCAGGGTTTGATAACAGAGTACAGGCAAAGAGAATGGATAGGGGTGTGTTAAATTAAAAAAAATAACAACAACTCTGGTTGCGTGTATAGTTAAGTCTAGAACAGAAGCTGTTGTTAAAAAGAGATATTTAGTAGGACATATAAAATAATGTGTAATTATTATAAGAATCAATCAGAAGAGATAAGAAAAAACTAAGAAGTCAGAATGGAAATATGATCTACAAAGGAACATTAGGAGGATTTGTAAGCTTTCCAGGTATGTAACAAAATCTAGAAGATTTAAGATTTTTGCATATAAGTACTTGGATAGCCATTTTTATATCCCTAGTAGACTTCAAGGAAGTTTTCTACAGGTAGACAGCAATTGCTGAAGTTGTGATCGGAAAGGGAGAGGTACTTGGGAGCATGTCTTTTTTGGGAATGCAATGAGTTGATAGACTTAAAAAAAAACTACAGGACACTTTGTCAGAAATGCTGGGGGGGGGGGTAAATTATTGTAACTTAGGAAATTATTCTTTTGAGCTGACATATAGAAACTGAATTGCCAGTTAGGCCCTGCTAAGTTTAGTGCTGTTGGCTGTCAGAAAAAAAACAATTACTTAAAATGGAAATCAAAGTCTAAACCAGCCACAACAGAATTATTAAATGCTATAAAGGAGATACAATAACTGGAGGTGGGAACATTAGGAAAACAAAGGAGTGAACTAGATAGAAATAAATGAAATCTTCAGGAGCAACACATGCAAAATAATGTTCAGGACTAGTTGGTGGTGTGAAATTTCAGGGATGGCTGGAGTTGAGCAGTCTAAGTAATGTGAAACTAAATAATAATTGTTAAGAAAGAAACCACGTATTTATAATGCACAAAAAGGTAAAATTTTTGTAATGGTTTGTTTTCTCTTTTACAACAGTATGTGTACCCATGTCACTATGTAATGTGTGAACTTTAATAAAGTTGTTACAAGAAGCAAATGGTTACACAGCACTTCCTCCGAAGGCCACTGCAGCTGCAGCTGCTGTGAATAGGAACACTGTGTGCTGTTTATTTATTTTATAGTAAAAAAATATGTTGACACATTTCTTTTCTTGAAATAAATAAATAAATGAATGAAAAATGTCAATCTATTAATTCAATAGCTCCCCAACTCCAAAAATCTGGTATAACTGGAGGCATGGCTTGATGGCTGGGGGGGATAGAGGTCTAAAAAGAATGATAAAAGACATGTGAAAAGAAAATAAACCAGCACAAAAGACCCAAATCTGGGCTGTTTTATAACATACCTTTTCAACTTTTAACTTGTGGGATAGAACAAAATTTTGAGCCTAAAATTAGGGCATTTGAGGAGCTATGTTTTAATTTCAATTTCAGCCTTATTAGGTGTTTATAACAAAGTACTGATAACAATAAAATATAGCTATATAAAATGACGAAGTAAAATTGAATTGAATTAAATTAAATTAAACAAATAGGCAAAAAACAAATACAACAGGGATAAAATCCTAGGCAAAATACTGTAACCCAATAATAGCTTTAAGTAACAGAGCAAACTAAAACTGACGTAATTAAAAATCATGGTTTGTAACAGCAAAGCTTGTCAATATTTGTTGTTATTCACCTTCTACTGTCACAAATTCAAAATATTTAATGGGGTCTAGGAAGATTTTTGAAGTAGAATCTTAGGCAGTGGAGAAGTAAGACTGTACTGTTGATTTGATAACTGGGTAAATGGGTATTCTCAAGCAATGTTTGCTGCCAAGACTTCAAACACAAAAGTACATAAGGTAAGTATTAAGGGGAAATGAACAAGATAGCACTCAACTAAGATGCTGTAGTAAAGGGGGGGGGGTGTTTTCTTTTCTTTTTTTTCCTCATTATGTCTTTTTTTAATGAGATAATACTCAAAGAGATGAGGTGCAGTGTGAAATTAGTAGCTTTTTTACCTCAAAGCAAGAGGTTTTCTAGTTCAGTTCTTTGCTGGGATGCCTTCTTTGTAGAGTCTGCTTGTCTTCTCTGTGTTCATGTTCATTTTCTGTTGTTACTCCTGTTTGTTCCCACCTCCCAAAGACATGCAGTAGGTGGATTGTCATCTCAAAAATGTCTGTAAATATATATCTGATATGGGAGAAAGGCCTGACAATCTACTTATAGGATCATAGGAGATTACTAGGCTATAGACTTGGAAGTCATTTTAAGCCTAGTCATTTCAACCCAATGTAATACCGTACAGGAACTAGTCAAATCCAAGATTGCATTTAGTGATGACTCCCCATGTCCAGGATGGTTTTGTGCACTATCCCCAGTAAAAATTTATGATGCCCCATCTGCTCATCCAGGTTCCTCTTGAACAGTGTCATAGAAGTGCTCTGTTTCACGTGAATTGGTAGCTTGTTCCAAAGACATGGCAGTCACTGGGAGATAAATCTGTCCCTCCAACATGTCCTGTTTAAGTCGCAGGCCATATTTAAGTTCCTGAAATGGGTGGCCCTAGACCCATTTGATTTATTGATATGCAGTAAGTTCATTAGGTTTGGGTCTTGGGTTGCTCTGTAGGCCAGGCATAAGTCTCCCCTAAGAAGTCTATACAATACGGAGTATAGTGACAATGATTTTAGTCGGTCCATGTAAGGCACATGCTGGAGGCCCTAGATCTTCTCTGTTCGAAACCTCTGAGGTCTCTCTGGTTGTTGTAAGTGCTTAGTACAGTACATACCGAATGGGGTGTTATACTCAATTATTGGCCGGATAAGTGCTGAGTACAGGGGGATTTTGCTCTTGATGCGATGCCTTTACTAATCAAGTAAGCTACATGAAAAGCTTTCCTTACAGTGATAGACATATGGTGGTTGAAGTTAAGGTCGCGGTCAACCTGTCATCCCAGGTCCCTTACCATTTCATGGGTACTTAGGGTATTGTTATTGATTTGATAGTGTGAAGGGACATTGTTTGTGCCAAAGGGAATGATGATACATTACTTTGCATTCAGTTTGAAACCATGCACCAGTCACTGGTCTGTGTGAGACCATCCTGGAGTATACTAGCATAATTTGGGGATTCAGTGATTGCACCGAGTTTGCAGTCATCTGCAAACTTGGTCAGCCACAACCCTTTAGTTTTGACCTGAAATTCTGAGAAGTATATACCAAACAGTAGGGGGCCCAGCACTGACCCCTGTGTCACCCTGCTGGTAACAGGTCTGCTGGTTGATGTGGAGTCACCCACTTTGATAGTGTGTGTCCGGTTTGTGAGCCAGTTGGCAACCCATCTTACAACAAAGGGGTTTACATTCAGTTTGCTAAGTTTATCGGTAATGCCTGGATGTAGGATTGTGTCAAAAGCCTTTGTCAAGTCGAGGTATGCTGTGTGTAAAGATTTGCCCTCATCAATGGCCTTGGTCACACTTTCAAAGAAATCCACCAGGTTTAACAGGCAGGATCTGCCCTTCACAAAGCCAAATTGGGTAGGATCCAGGGTTTGGAGGTCACCTATGTCTTTATTTATGAGGTTCATAATGATATGTTCCATGGTCTTACAGATGAAGCTGGTCAGGCTTATGGGTCGGTAATTCCCCGGGTCTGTTGTTAGGCCACCTTTGTGGATGGGGAATAACAGTTGCTGTTCTCCATTCTGCAGGAACAAAGCCTATTGTTAGGCTGTGATTGAAAGGGGTACTTAGTGGTGATGTTAGTTCATGATTTAGCCTGTTTAGAAGACAGCCTAGGATGTCATCTGGTCCAAATAATGAACGAATAAGATAAGAAACTCACTTTATTTAATTTTATTTATTTAAACCCTGGTTGGAGCATTTTTTCATATGTCATCTGGTCCTACAGAGGCTGTGTTATTTGCCTTGGACAAGGCTTTGAGGATCTGCTCTTCAGAAATGTAAGGTGGGGGGTACGCATGGTGGGAGGGTTTTTTTGTAAGTTAGGAGGGGATAAGGGAGTGAAATTTTCACCCAACCTATCTGCTAGTAGGTTCGCTATCTCTGTGGGGTCAGAGTGTGTGTGATTCTATTTTCCACCAGTTCTGCATATGCTTGGGTTCTACCCTTTAGGTTATGTACATAGCTATAAAAGGCCTTATGGTTATCCTTGCCAGTACTTGCTAGGTTTCTCTCAAAGGAGCACTCGCAGGATTTGACAAGTTGTCTTATTTGCCTGTTAAGGCTGAGGGGGGTGCTTTTCCATTGTTGGGATCTTGTCTTTGTTTTCCTGGACAGCAACTTTTTACATTTATTGTAAAGTTTGTTGATGCTGGAAGTCCACCATGGCAGCTTGATTTTACTTGGGGCTCTGGATTTGATTCTATCTGGTACACTCGAGTTTATACACTTATGCAAGTGATTGTACAGGTCTTTAGTGTAAGCTTCAGTGTAGTTACCATTTTTAGCTTGGGGTGGGGCTTGGAATGCATTTATATCTTCACCTAGGAGGGTATAATTTGCCTTGGTGAAGTTTTTAGTCTGATTTCACCCTTTGTGAGTTCTGGTGTTAGTGTCAGTTTGAAGGTGACTGATTTGTAGTCAGTTTTAACTAATGAGGATCCAACAATTGCAGCAGTGCGCCTGTTTGACATGTTGGTGAAGACCAGATCTAGAATGTTTGCTGCTCTTGTCGGGGTATGGACAATTTGCTCAAGGGCATTTAAATTCACATAGTCAAGGAAATTTTGTACTAGCGAGTTTGGGCTAGAGTAGATTTCTCATTTGATGGAGGGATAAGTGAAATCCCCCATAACCAGTGTGTTCGGTAAAATTGGGATTGTCTTCAGTTTGGTTACGTAAGCTTCATGGGTGTTGTGACCCATGGAGGTGGGGCTAGGACTTGAATGGGGGTCTTACCCACCATAACCTGGACCTGGAGTTGCTCCATGGAGTTGTCCAGTCTAACTAGACGTGAGGTGAATGTATCTCTAATATAGATTGAAACGCTGCCTCCTTTGGTTTTCACACATTAATTTTGTGGTCTAAGGAGTGGAAGGCATTGTAGCCTTGCAGGGCAGGGGAACTCTCGGAGACCTTAAACTAGGTTTCTTTGACTGCACAGACATCTAATTCTCCTAGTGATAGAAGTGCTTCCAGGGAGTGCAGTTTTTCATTTATGCTCCTAGCATTTAGCAGCATGACCCTTATTTTGTTCTGATTAGTTAATTTCACATTGTTAATGTTGTTTTCAAGACCTTGCCTAAAAAAGCACTATGGGGGAGGCAAGAGCTTTTTCCAGCAGCTGAAAGCCTAGCGGTGCTAGGTGCAAACCATCTCTGGCAAAGCAGAGAGGTTTGTCGACCATGGCTTCCCAGGCAGACAGGAACTTGATCCCCTTGGAATGACACAAAAAATTAAGCCAGCCATTGAAAACAATATTTTTTTATTTATACTGCGGCATCATTCTAGGCGAGGGTAGTATGCTGCTCAAGGCTAGGGACATACCTGCCTAGGACACATACTCAGAGAACTCAACCATGTCTCTCTTCATATACTCCAGTGAGGTACATTTCAGGTCATTCACACCAACATGAACTATGACAGAATCATAACAGTACTTGTTGTTGAGAGACCTGACTGCATGCATGATTTGGTGAATCCTGGCACTGGACAAGCAGCAGACCGTGACTTTCTCCTTCTCCACCTGGTGAGTAGGACATCTGGGTGCCTCACTGTTGAGTCTCCAATGACAAGAAAACTTGTTTTTTGAGTGTTACAATTTTCGGGCTTCGTGGGTGAAACACTGGTGTTGCTGTGTGTCATGGGTGCTGTGGAGACTGTGTTAGCTGTAGCAGACTTTTGTTTTGGAGGTCTCTAGTATTTTCGTAAGTTTTTCGAGAGAACCTCCGTGTACAAGGATTTACGTGTTTGATGCGTACTATGTATATGAGTAGTGGTACTATGTGAATATGTAGTGGTGGATGAGTTGACAACTTTCTCAGTGTTACTGTTTTGAATGAGAGAGAGTATGGATTCTAGATTCTTGTCATAAATACATCTCTCTCACTCTGTATTAGACTGTGTTATCAGTGGAGGGTTGTCTGTGTACATGAGGCAATTGCTACCCTGCATCGAGACCCAAGTCAACAAGACTGGCAGGAGAAAGAAGGGTAGTCCATCTGTCCATAATGCTAGGTTGAAGACTATTGTCGCTAGGGGTGGCTTTTCAAAACAACCACAAGGAGCTCAGCAAATGGATATTTCTACCTGGGTTTTAAGGGAAAATTTGTTGAATTTAACTGTCCAGCTTTGACCCACAATTGTGAGGTAGTGCACTGTGCTGCCCAACACGCAAACAAGAAGATACCTGCTTAGCTGCAGGACCTAAATACCAAAATCAAAAACTTGGAAAAAAAAAACTCTAGCATAATTCATAAGTTCCAATGAGGATGCTTATTCCAAGCCCTAGACAAATCAGGTGCCAATCAAACACAATTCTCTCACAAAAGTGCAGATAGGCCAAACATGCTCGGAACAAACAAACCATTGCAAACAGTTCCAGAAGCAGCAGGCCTGGATCTGGACTATGCTACAGCTACTAGCTGCCCTAGTTTCAGTGGGAAACACTAGAGAATATTTAACAGTGCTGAAAAATAGCAGTGAGACACTAAAAAAAATGTTTAAAACAGCAGAAAATCATTATTGCTTCTGTGATGCAAACACACCTGTACATGAACAATACCACCCCAAGCAACCACTTAGTTTACTCTTAATGCTGTAAGTTTGCATAATACACGCATCTACTCACATAGTAAACTCTACTTGCATTCCTTTCACTGTGAAAGAGCCCTACTGTAAGCTGCCACATACCATCTGTTCACCCCCCAATAATCAGTTTAGAAATAGGTATTTGTTTTGGTTTCTGCCACCTAAGTGAGAGAGACTGTAATATAGCGGTTTACTTTCATAAACTCGAATCACAGTGGTTCGAATGCTTATATGAGTGACTCAAAACCACTAAAGTGAAAACGTTGACAGTCCTTAATGTTCGAAAAACAGCAAATCGAAAAGCAGATTTGCTGTTTTTCAAACATTAATGTCAAACAAAAAAAAAACGAAGTGTAAAGCGGTGGCAGGCCCCCCTGCGCCCTGTACACCCCCCCTACTTTATTATTCTGACTCCGAGATCACACCACAGTGGGGAAAGGAACCATTTCCCGATCCTCACTATAGTGCAATCCGCCCCACAATGTCGAATGTGCAATGAGCGAATGTCACTGTCTGACACTTGCTGTTCGCCCGACTGTGTATCGCCTTTATAAAGGTAAACCTAAAATAGCCTTGTGTGTAGCACAGCTGTTGGGATTCTAATTGTTGATGGTGATGAACTTTGCTAGGTAAGAGTTAGAGAGAATTTTGAATTATTTAATGTTGCAAAATGTCTGTGTTTTCACAATTTTGTTACAATGTACTCTGCAAAATAATAAGGCTAAGTCATTTTCCAAGTCCTGTTTTACCAAAAGTACCAAGCATATGCATTTCTACATATGATATATTATCAATGATTTCTGCATGATTCTGGTGTGCACATTCCTGTGGAAGCTATGGTATTGAAGCATCACTTTTCAATTTAAATACCTTTTTATTACTCTGATGTTAACGTATTTTGAGAGTGAAGTTCATGGGGATGAGCTCTTTGTTAGACATATTGTTTTAGTTATGGTGCTTTTATGTATGCTCATTTTAATATGCACCACAAAGATATTTACAGACAAACTCAATTTGGAACAGAATCTATTTAATGAGGTTTTACTAATAGCATTTGTATGTGGGACATTGAGGATCTCAGTGGAGAAATGTCTTGCAAAATGACTAACCTTGGTATTCTGTGGGAACAGCTAATCGGAGGAAGGGCACTGAGCAAACACGGATCTGTAATATATAACATTGACTATCCTGTTTCTGGCTTATTTGTACGAGTTATTTATAGCACTTTTATTGTCTGCTGCATAATTTTCTAGCTAGTTTCACTGTGTGTGAGGTATTAACTGGAAATTGTCTACATTTATTAAGCATCTGTTTGGATTTTTTTTTCTGATTTCCTGCCAAGGAGTGTACCATATTGTTTCCAGCCTCCCTCCCTATTGGTATTGTGTTCTTATACTTGGTGGCTTTGCAGTTGCCTGCCCCTACTGTAAATTTTATCTGGGACACTCCTCCCAGTCTAGTGTCATTACCTCATTCTACCTAATCCAGGGAGAACATTTGAGAAGGCCAACCCACTTAGTTTCTGCTCCTCCTTTCCCCTTTCCACTTTAGAAAAAAATAAATAAATAATTTTTCTAAGCTTGTTTCCTGCCTTTCCTGTAAGTAGTCTAGTCCAGATACAGATTTGCTGTATCCAGGACTGTTTGTAAGCTTCTGTGTCCCCAAGCCTTTCTGTGTTGAAGGGAAGCCTTCTAGCTTAATTTTGTTTCTTAGAACTAGCCAGTTTTTTTTTTTTAGTTTCAGCACTCAAATCTGTTTCTTTGAGCTCAGCACTTGTTCAAAACTCATTGTAAGTACTAAATAAGCTACAAATTACTGCAGCACTCAGAAAACAGTTTTTAGTACTTAATAAATAAGCACCTATCCAGGCATGTCTAAGGGTCAGCTCCTGGTGTTTTCTCCTGTCTACCTGATGAATCTGGGCATCTTGGGGCAATGCAGCAATTGCCTCATGTACACAGACAACCCTCTCCTCCTACCACCCAACACTACAACCTGTGAGAGATGCACTTATATAGCCAAACTGGAAGCAAAGCTGTCTTCACCCAAGACTGAACTAGACAGTCGAGAGGAGAAGGTAAATACTTGCACCACACCACACTCATTACATAGTCACTCAAAACCTACACCACCAAAACACACACATAGAAACACAAAACACACACCTACATTTGCAGAGGCTCTCAATAAAAATCTGCCCAAGCAACAGGGAGCTCCAAAGCAGAAACCCAAGCAACCTCCACCCTCCAACACAACCTAAATGACACATATCCCACAAACTCAGTGTGCCACTCAACCAGAGCCCATAATGCATAGCAACGTACCCAACTCTCTAGTCATAGGTGATTCTATAGTCAGGCACACTGATGTTCCACTTACCAGGCTAAACAAGGAGAAAGTTACTGTCAGCTGCCTTTCGGGTGCCAGGATCTGCCACATAACGCATGCACTCAGGTCACTCCACAACAAGTACAAATATGACTCTGTCATTGTCCATGTTGGTGTGAATGACCTAAGACGTACCTCCCTGGACTACATGAAAAGAGACATGGAGGAGCTGTCCAATCTTGTAGCCCAGGCAGGCATGACCCTAGCCCTGAGTAGCATCCTGCCATCACCCAGAATGATACCACAGTACAAGGACAAAATGATTGACTTCAACAATTGGCTAAGCTTCTGGTGTCATTCTAAGGGGATCCGGTATCTGTATGCCTGGGATGACATGATCGACAAACCACGATACTTTGCCAGAGTTGGCTTGCACCTGTCACCCTTGGGATTCTGGATACTGGCTAAGGCTCTTGCTACCCCTACAGTGCCTTCTTTAGGCAAGGTTCACATGACAAATTCACCACCATAACAGGTACAAGCAAGCAAAATCTGAGGGTAATGCTACTCAATGCTAGAAGTCTAAACCTCAAAATGCACTCACTCGAGGCACTCCTTATAATGGAGAACATCAACATCTGTGCAGTGACAGAGTCCTGGTTCAAGGCTCCAGAGAGCACCCCTGCATTACCAGGCTATAATTCATACCACACCTTTCGGCCACCTAACCTGGACCGAAACACTAAAGGCGGAGGTATGTCCGTATTCATTAAGGATATCCACACCTCCAGGCTAGTTGCTCAGCATAATGCATCCGAGATTATCCAAGTGCAACTAACTCTGGGCAAGACCGCAATCCAAATTGTAGATTGCTACAGATTCCCCAACATGCCCCAAGATTCCCACTCCTCATTTCTTGATACACTGGAAAATATTAGGGTACAACCTAACACCCTAATAATGGATGATTTCAACTTCCCCACCATTAGTTGGGAAAACTACTCATATACTAACACCGTTTTCTGGAATTCATAAATTCCAACGCCTTGGATCAACTTATCCACACTGCCACCAGGGGCAGCAGTATCCTAGACCTGGTCATTACCAACATGGGCAACTGGTGTTCCACACCAGAGGTCAATTCCTCGTTGGTCATATCTGACCACAAGCTAATCACCATAGACATCCACATCCCGCCCCCACCCCCATTAGGGAAACCACTGTAAAAAATGTCTCCAAAGCCAACTTCGTGCTTCTTAAGACAGAAGTGGCAAACTTCACGACACCCATGCTGATGGACAATAGAGGTACAACTGCTGAATACTACACAAATGCACTTTCTAAGCACTTACACGAGTGCATGGATCGTGCAATCCCTAACAGAACCAAGATGCTATCCTGCAAAAAAAGGAAGCCAATCTGGTGGTCCCCTGCCATAAACAAACTCTACAACAGAAGAAAGAAACTGTTGCAAAAAAGAGTAAAATCCCAGGATTGTAGGAACTCCCTGGTCAGCCTCAGTAAGAAGCTGAGATCCCTCATAAAATCCTCCAAAGCCAGTTACGAAAACAAAATCGCCACTGATTCTAAAGACAACCACAAAGCATTCTATAGCTATGTCAAGAATCTCAATGGCAGCACTCAGATCTGATCTGAGTTACAGCACAATGGCACTAAATATACAGAACCAACTGATATTGCCAACATCCTGGCAGATAGGTTCAGTGCTAACTTTACCCCTTCTCATCCCCTAAAGGGCCCATCTTTATACCGGAAGAATGCAAAGTTCCTGTAATCACAGCTTCACAGGTAGAAAACACACTCTCCAAAGCCAAGAACACAGCATCCATGGGGCCTGACAACATCCCAGGCTGCATTCTACATGAATTACAGAATGAACTGGCACCCCACCTAAGTACCATATTCAATCATAGCCTCACCTCAGGCTTTTTGCCCACTGAATGGCGCACAGTGACAGTTATCCCACTCCACAAAGGGGGGGCCACCACAGACCCTGGGAACTACTGCCCCATTAGCCTGATGAGTGTGGTCTGCAAGGCTATGGGACGTATCATCATGGAACTTATAAACAATGACAATGGTAATCTCCAAACTCTGGACCCCACACAGTTCGGGTTTGCAAAAGGCAGATCATGTCTTCTAAACCTGATAGACTTCTTTGAAGCGGTCACCAAAGCCGTAGATGAGGGTAATGTGGTTCACCCAGCCTATCTGGATCTCGCCAAGGCTTTTGACATCATCCCCCACTCTGGAATTATAGATAAATTCACTAAACTAAGTATAAATCCCTATGTCACAAGATGGGTTGCCAACTGGCACACTGACAGAACCCACACTGTGAAAGACTCCAAATCCAACTTCAGACCAGTGACAAGTGGAGTACCACAGGGTTCAGTCCTGGATCCTCTCCTGTTTGGTATCTACTTCTCTGAAGTACAGGCTAACACAGAAGGTATTTGGCTAATGAAGTTCGCAGATGACTGCAAACTAGGAGCCATAATCAAAACTCCTAATGATGTGGACATCCTACAAAAGGGCCTCAATGAGACAGATGCCTGGTGTCAAAGCCATGGCCTCAAGCTCAATGCCAAAAAGTGCATTGTCATCCATTTTGGTAAAAACTCTGTACCCATGAACTACCACATAGGTGGTAGTCTACTTAACACTGAAAGTGTGATAAGAGACCTTGGGACACTGGTGGACAGTAGTCTCTCCTTTGATAATCACATTGCCACAGTAGTCAGGAAATCCTTCTATGTGGCACACCTCATCACAAAAGGTTTCTCATCCAGGAAAAAATAGGTAATTGTTCCCCTCTACTCATCACTCATTAGACCCATTTTAGAGTACAACGCCCCTTTTGGTATGTACCTCACAAGATATCTATAACAACTGGAAAGGCCGCAGAAATACCTCACAAAGAGGATTACCAGCCTCAAACAGATGCCGTACACAGACCGTCTCAAAAAACTCCAGCTTTACTCTGTCACATATCGCCTACTCAGAGGTGATCTCTGCCTAACATACAAAGCTATGTCAAACCCAGACCTGTTAGATGTGCTCCACTTAAAGAAATCCCAATCCTTCCGAGCTACATGCTCTAGGGACCTAAACCTTGTCACCACAATAAACAGAACATGCTGGAGGGATAGATTACTGTCCCAGAGACTTCCCATACTCTTGAACAAACTACCTATCTATATCAAACAAAGCTCCTCATTAGCAATCTTCAGGAAAAATCTTGATGACTGGATGGGAGATAGGAAATTCACCATGAGGATCACTTCTGTGGCTCTGCTCGATAGGGGCACTGGAAAATAATTTTCTTGGGTGGCGAAAGCCAGGGTACCTTTTGGCTAGGCTTATATAGGCCCTAGGGTCAATAACCTAGTACCTACCTATGAACCTGTGAACTATGGATATGAGGCTGTTAAAGTTGTACCAGTAGTAATGTACAGCTAATAGCCACATATAGCAGCAAAGTGCAGTATTACTTCTTTGTGTAGCTAATTTTGATCTATCTTATCTAGAGATTCAATTGAATAATTCCATCCATAAAAGCAATCATATATTAATATTATAACTTCTAATTCATCAGCCATCTGTGCACCAATATAAAGTGCACAAATATAAAATGCAAGTGCTTTAAGAACAGGGGCAGCAACAACATTAAAAGAAAAATCTGAACAAGCACTTTCTTAATCAATATGACTAGTTCTTTTATACACATTTGGCTGCTGTGTACCCACATAGGCTGTTTGTTTATCAGCCATCTTGAACATTCTAAGATTAATTTGATACTGCATGAAAGCCAGTATAGAAAACTGCCGTAATGTTATTTTCCATATATTATTTTAGTAGGTAAAGACATAAGCATACATATTACTGAAAGAGTTCCTTAAAATTTTAACTGCAGAAGTTGTGATTTTTCATCATTTAAACACAAGTCGGTTGCTTATTTAAAATCTTGAAATTAAATAATACAGACTGTATTGTTTAAGCATCCATTGTAATTTTAGTTCAATTTCTCCAAGTCTTTCAGACTTCTAATACCATGATGGGAATGGACCCCATTCCTAAGTCAAAGTATGATTAAAGTTTGTATAATTAGTATTGTTTCAGTCTTTGATATTACCCCAAAGTGCTCTTTGCAGCACCCTCATTGATCCCAGAATTAACTCCTGCAGTTTATACAGAGTTAATGTATCAGTAGCAACTGTAAATTCTTTTTTATAAGACCCGTTGCTCCTACTACTACTGGAACTGTCTGGATATTCTTCTTCCACACTGCCCTCGTTTCTGCCTGCAAATCCTCGTATGTTATGAAATTTTGTCTCTCTGTAAGATACTGTAATCACTGGGTGTAGCAATTTCAATGATCAGTGCTATTTTTCGCTTCTTTTCATGGACAACTACATCTGTTTTTCTCGCATCTATTTTTTTGAACTCTTGGCAATGGTTTATTTCATGTGATATAAACTTCATCTTTCTCTATAATGCTTTGTGGCTCATATTTCCAATGCTTCTCAACTACTTCAATATTATAATGTTTGCAGAATCCCCAATGCAACAGTCTTGCCACATTATTATGCCTTTCAGTATACAAGCCCTCTGCTATTAGCATATCACACCCAGCAACAAGATGCGCGACTGTTTCCAGTTCTATTTAACAAGACCTGCATTTGTCTGTTTCTCCCACATGTTCAATGGAATTTGTAAACCAAAGTGTACATAATCCAGTATCCTGGGCCACCAATATTAACCTTTCATCTTTTGGTTTAAATGCACCTCTTCTTAGCCATTCCTGGATCAGATCCTCATCAACATGAGGTTTTTCCAGGAATTTTCTATGCTTGCATCTATATTTATGGCTTTTCCAAATTTCTTGCCTTCTCATCCAATCCTTCACCTTATATTCTTTCTTTTGTTTTTTTTTGGCACATTCAGTTGCTGCCTGATTTTTGTCTACTTATGGTTTGATTTCCATTCCTGCTTGACACTGATATGCTTTTCCTAAACTAAGCAGGGAAGTCATCCTAGACTTATTCTCATCATGTTTTAAAACTTTTACTATGTTTGGATCTAGTGAAGTCATCAGATGTGTATGCAGTCCTGCAATTGCAGATCTGTACATGTAATTAATTTTGAGGAGGCTCATGCCTCCAAAATAAAGAATATATAATATTGGTATGCACTCATTTTTTATATATCCTTTGCTAAACATGAAACATTTTTCTTGTTTTCCTGTCCAACTGATCCAGTACCCTTTGGGGCCAGTCAGTCACCCCAGAACCGTAAGTTAGAACAGGAACAGTGAATTGATTAATAGCTTGGACTTTGTTTCTAGATGTCAGGGCTATTTTACTATTCATTTTAGTGTTCAAAAATGTTCCTTACTGAGCTTTGTTCTTATTTGTTCATGCTTTATTGGCGATCCACCAATTCCCAGATGTTTATATACTTCCTCCTGTTCAAGTCCCTTTATATTACATTCCTGTCCCAGACTATTTTCATGTTGCTGCAGTTTTCATGCTTTAAATGTTGCTTTTGCACATTTATCAAACCAAATGACATTTTTATGTCATCTCAGAAAGTTTTGACTACTTGCAGTTGTTCTTTCAGCTCTTCATTTGATTAACTATACCACTTTAAAACATCCACAAAAAGATGAGACGTCTTTACACTTTGTTGTTTTCTGGGAGATAAATTATAACCATGCCCTAACTGTTAAGTATACAGTTTAATGGGTTAAGTGAAAGACAAAAAAAGCAGCAGTAACAGTCACCCTGGAATATCCCCCTCTGAACTGTTATCACTAGGATAATAATTTGTCCTTTATCATGGCTTAGCTGCAAAGTGGTTTACCACTGTTTCATGGTCACTGTAATGCAACTGATCAAAGTAGGGTGTATGTTATACATTTGTAGCACTCCTTTATCCATGAATGTGGGATGCTGTCAAATGTTTTTTTGTAATCTGTCCATGCCATACTTAGATTCTTCCCATTTTTACAATTCTCCATTATGACTTTATTTAACAAAAAGAAAATGATCCTTTGTTCCGTATGACTTTCTTTTATTACCCTTTGTTCTATTCCCATGAGTGAGTTTTCTTCTAAATGACTATAAACTCTGTTGTCATCAATTCCAGTATATAGTTTACACATAATTGGAAGACAAGTTATTGGTCTATAGTGTTTAGGATAGCTTGCAAGTTCACTCTTAGGAGTATTGTTTTTTCTCTTATTAACCAGATTGGTGTCTGTTTGGGATGCGCATATAAATAGTTCTTACTCAGGGCCAAATCTTCATGTAAAGATGGTAATACTTTTAGCCAGAAGTTAGATACTCCATCTGAGCAGGGGATTTCCAGTTAGGCGCTTCTCTTAATTTTGTTTCAATTTCTCTGCCTGTTTACTCCATCCCTTTTCATATCCTGTACATATGAACTCCGTACTGTTTAATTCTTCTATCCATTCAGCATCTTTATTATATTCCACAGGGTCTCCATAGATATTTCTCCAATATGTGTCTAATTCTTTTTTTCATGGTGTTTCTGTTCCTTTTGCTTTGTTTCCCACTTCTGTATAAAACTTTTTTTGGATCATCAATGAATTTCTTATTTTGTATTTTCATTTATATTTATCAGCATGTAGTTTTTCTGTCTGTGCTGATATCTTTAGTTTATTATTTACAACAGTATATGATAGATCCTGGTAAGTTATGATACAGTGTATTGCTTTTATCATATCTATCTTTCTAAGTATTTTGTTGATCCATTCCCTCTTCTGTACTCTTCTAACAGTGACACTTCTTGTCTTAATTGCTTTATAGTTTTCTCTCTTCATTATTTCCATGATGGCATTTGATTTCTTCCCTTCCTTTCCCTTATTGCCCTGTGTTTTTGTGGTAAGACTTTATCTGGTATTAATTTAGCTGTACAATAATATATCCTGTTTACTTCCATTATATCACATGAATTTCTGTCAATAGTCTTGATTACTGTGTTCATTTGTTTTTTCAGACTTCTAACATTTTGGGTCTTATTGACTTTCTGTAATCTATTTCTTTCATCGATCTTAATATGTCTATCCATCTCTATTAAATTAAGCAACTCTCCCCTTAGATAATTTTCTTCTAAACTGTGACACATTCTTTTTTCTCAATTTCCTGTGGGCATTCTACAGAATGTTCCAGAGCATTTTCCTGTGACATATTCTCTTCAGCTGCATCCAACATCATCAGTTGCTCTTTCATATGGGAGCTCACTCCTGTAGTAGTAGGAGCAACCAGGTCTTATAAAAAAGAATCTACAATCGTATTTAGATATGTTACCAATCCAGGTAACCCCGTGCAAATTGCAAAAGGAGTAATTTACTGAACACATTGTGGGTGCTGCGAAGAGCACTTTTGGCTGACATCAAAGATTGAAACAATACTAATTTCATGAATTTTAATCATATTTTGACTTAGGAATGAGGTCCATTCCCATCATGGTATTAGAAACCCAAAAGATTTGGAGAAATTAAAAAAGAATTACTGGGGTCCGAATGGAGATATCTTAGGGGGTCCAAATGGAGACATGAAAAGTCAGCAAGCAAAGGAGAGTAGTAGTGCTGAAACTGAATTCATCCTCAAGTCTTGGTGAGCACCTTCATGAGGTGGACCCTGTTTTCACAAAATCTCACAAAGATGATACTGATATATAGACTATATTTATATAACATATATCATGGACAGCAGTAGATCAAAAACTAAAAAAGATAGCTAGGTGCACAAGACCCAGGATAAAAAAGTGCCCAATCCTGGTAGGTGCACTGGTGCCAGGGCTGGAAAAGAAGACAGTGTAGAATCCTCAAAATCCAGAAACATTCCTATAATCGGGCCAAGCCAGGCTCAGGGGGAGGATGGCCCCCCTGTTGTAGAAGGAAGTAACAGTCCACAAAACATCACAAAAACTGATAGGCCAAAGAAGACCCATAAAGATGATAAAGTGGACTATTGAGGATAAGAAATAAATGATATATTGTTACTATTATGCAAAAAGCCCAGAATTTCCAGACACAAGATATACAAAACGATTAAGAGAGAATTAGAGGAAAGAAAAATACTTCCGCAAGAAAAAACTGTCATAAGCTTCAAATGAAAACTTGTGTTCATTAATACAACAGATTTGTGAAAAACAGTATATAGATCAAGAAACCTTGATCTGTTTGGAAAAAGAAGCATCTGAGGAAGTGCAAATATATAAACAACAAAACCAAGAGATATTTGAAAAGTATAAAAAAGAAATATGGACATGGGAAAGAGAGATTTGATATGGTGCAATATTTATGCAAAGGAGAAAGCCAAATTAATCAACATAAAGAAGGCAGCCCCAAAGATATTTGAAGAGAAATACAGGCAAAGGCATCCAGATATGGAAAATTTCACAATAAAAAAAAAATATCACAAAGATGGAGCGTAGATAAGAAGATCAGTAAAGAAGTTAAAAAAATAGAAGTTGAAGTTATGACGTGCCTGCAAAGTGAAGGATTTGATGTAGAAGGTCTAACACAGGTTACATCACAGCAGGATGGTGTGAGTCCCCAGAGCAGGGAGAAACAGGATGATCAGGAAACATCTGAAAGAGAAATATGAACATGGGAAAAGAAAAAGAGATTTAATATGTTGTAATATTTATGAGAAGGAGAAAGCAAAACTAACCAATACAAAAAGAGCAGCACCAAAGATATTTGAAGAGAAATACAGGCAAAGGAATCTGGACGTGGAAAACTTTACAATACAAAAAATAAGAAGACAAAGAGGAAAAGTAGAAAAGGAGATCAGTAATGGAGAAGTTAAAGAAATAGAAACTGAGGTTATGGAGTACCTGCAAAGTGAAGGATTTGGTGTAGAAAATCTAATTCAGAAAGCACTGCAACAGGATAGAGTAATAGATATCCAGATTAAGGGGAAACCAGTGGAACAGGAAGCAATTGGTCAATTGGTCAGGTGCTATATGAAGATAATTTTGAGCCTTCCACAGGAAACTAGTATAAATGTTAACTTGAAGCTAGACAGCAAGGGAAGGAACAGGAAACCTTGGAAACTCTGATGCAGTCAATGTTGAGGAGTGATAGGCCAGTGAATTCCCATATGATAGAGCAACAGACAGCACAGGCTGAAATTGATGAGAATTTGTCACAGAAAGATGCTATAGAACCTTTTATATTGTGCCCACAGGAATTGGAAAACAAAAGATATGCCATCAGTTTGGAAGAAAATGATCTTAGAGAAGAATTGCTTGATTTAATAGAGATGGACAGATATATCAAGATCAATTAAAGAAATAGACTGCAGAAGGTTAATAAAACCCAAAAAGTCAGAAGTCTGATAGAACAAATGAACACAGTAATTAGGACTGTTCATAGAGATCCATGTGATATAACAGAGGTAAGCAGGATATATTACTGTGCAGCTAAATTAATAACTGATAAAGTTCCTAGCACAAGAACACAGGGTAGCAAGAGAAAGGAAGGGGAGAAACCGAATACTGTCATGGAAGTATCGAATAGAGAAAATTATAAAGCAATTAAAACAAGAAGTATCACTGTTAGAAGACTATAGAAGAAGGAATAGATCAACAAAAATACTAAGAAAGATAGATGTGATAAAAGTAATGTGCAGTATTAGAACAGACCAGGATCTAACATGCACTATCGCAAATAACAAACTAAACCCAGGTTGACAGTAGCCTTTCGTTTGACACTCATGTTGCTAAAGTAGTTAGGAAAACCTTCTATATCACCCACCTGATCATGAAGGGATTCACATCTAGATCAAGGGAGGTCATCGTCCCCCTGAACTCATCACTCATTAGACCTATGATTGAGTACAATGCCCCGTTCGGAATGTATCTGACCAGACACCTGCTGCAGCTTGAAAGGCCCCAAAAGTTCCTCACCAAAAGGATAAAGGGTCTCAAAAATATGTCTTATGCTGCCCGACTGAAAGAACTCCAGCTCTATTCAGTCTCATACCGCTTGCTCAGAGGTGACCTGTGCCTGACATATAAGGCCATGTCAAACCCAGATTTGATGAATATGCTTCACCTCAAAAATCTAGATCCCTCAGAACCACAAGGGCGGAGACTTAAACCTTGACACGGTTATAAATAGAACGTGCTGGAGGGACAGATTCATCACCCAGAGACTCCCTATGCTGTGGAACAAAATCCCGGTACATGTGAGGCAGAGCACCTCTCTGGCCTTGTTCAAGAGGAATCTTGACCAATGGATGGGAGATTGCAGATATACCCCAGGGATTACTTCAGTGTCACTGCTTGACAGAGGCACAGCAAAATGATAGGCATAGTTTTTATTCAAACTAAAGGGGTGGCGAAAGCCACATAACTATGGGCTAGGCTTATAAATGCCCTTGGGCAGATAGCCTAGTATGAACCTATGAACCTATGAACATTTCAGCACAGGCGGAAAAACTTAGAAGATATAAAGATAAATATAAAGGAAAAGTGCAAAATAACTAATTTATTGATGACCCAAAAAGGTTTTATAGAGAACTGCAAAATAAGATAAAAGGAATTGAAAGACCGCCAAAAAAGAAGAAATAGATTTTGGAGAAGTATCTATAAAGATCCTGTGGAACATAACAAAGATGCTAAATGGATAGAAGAAGTAAAAGAAAGAATAAGAAGGTTAAAGGTACAGGATATGAAGTGGGATGAAGTAACAGCTAGAGAGATTGAAACAAAATTAAGAAAAGTCTCTAATTGGAAAACCCCAGGCCCAGATGCAGTACCTAACTTCTGGTTAAAAGTATTAACATCTTTGCACGAGGATTTAGCCATGAGTAAGAACTATTTATATGCGCACCCAGAACAGACACCAACCTGGCTAACAACAGGAAAAACAATACTCCTACTTAAGAGTGAACCTGCAAGCTACCCTAAAAATTATAGACTAGTAACTTGCCTTCTGACAATGTATACACTTTACATGGGAATTGATGCCAACAGAGTTTATAGTCATTTAGAAGAAAACTCAATAAAAGAAAGTCATATGGAACAAAGGATCATTTGTTGTTAAATAAAGTCATAGTGGAGAACTGTAAAAAGGGGAACAATCTAAGTATGGCATGGATTGACTACAAAAAAGCATTTGATAGTATCCCACATTCATGGATAAAAGAGTGCTTAAAATGTATAAGATACACCCCACACTGATCGACTTTTGTTGCATAAGCATCATCCACAAAAAGTTTAATTTATATGTGTGTGCATATAATAACAGTAAGTGTGTTTGACTGCTCAGTTTGCCTGCTATGTTAACTGCATGTTTTTTTTTCTGTCAAGCATTTGCTTTATTGAATGTTTGTTTGGTTGAATGTTCATGTTGCCAAGAAATAAGTTAAATGGGTGCATTTAGAAGTATGTGTGTGTGCAGGTTTGTAGCTTAGGGTTAGGGGATAATTTCAGAGTGTGTTTATACAAGTGTTTGCTGATTAGCGTTAGAATTAGAGTTAAGTTAGGAGATAGTTTTAATGCAGTGAGTGTGTGTGTGTGTTTGTGTGCGTGTGTGTATTATGAAAGATCAACAGCACGTTCATCATTCAGAGCAGGTTGACAGCAACGCTCACTGAGCACTCATTTCCCTATATATACACTGCAAAAGAAGAACAAAATCTCTCCTTTGCTGATCATAAATCGACTTAAAAAAAAAAAAATAACAGTACCAAAATGTGAGCTGTGTTAGGGAAAGGGTTTTTCTTAAGGTAATGTACAGGGTTAGGGTTAGCAGAAGTGAGTAAGGTGGTGCATGGGGACAGAGACCCTCACCCTCAGCTCATTCACGTCTGTTAACCATAACCTAGCCTTTTCCCCTGCCCCAACCCTATATATCTCACACTAAACTCACAAGTTTTGGACAGGCATATCTAAACACATTTATGTGTTGTTTGTGCAGTTATTTTAAGTTATATCTATACCAAAGCCCCTACATCTCCAAATTACCATGTCTACATTTACATACAAACTTATCTTCTACCCAGAATTGACACATAGCAGCACTTCCAGTGATACATGATTTCTGCATATATCCATCTCTTTATCTTACCAATCTCCCAGATTAATAATGCAAGCAGATCCACGACACAGCATTTCTTAAGTATTCATGTCAATGTGAAGTGTCCGTTGAGCAGATCTCTCTCACTGATATCTACAGCTTTACTACTAGCAGGATACATTTAAACAATCTCGGGTCTACACCTTAATCCACTGCCAAACAACAAATAATTTAAAACAGTAACTCTAAATGCAGCTGACATTAAACTTAAATGAGTGCCAACAAATGAAATATAATAGTCATTACAAAATCACAGTTAACTATGATTGTTCTGTGTAGTATCAGCAACAATTACACCATTTACCAAAGCATATGACCTCGTACACAAGCATGTGGTGGAGTTCAGATACTTATCATCAACTACCTTAATTCCTACCTATCATCTCATCTAACCCAAATGACCAGAATGCATAATGTATCATATAGACATACAAAAAAAAGAAACTCACCTAAAAGATATACAAAATAGACCTCATTGAAACCTTATGAAAACCATGTGAAGTGTGGGTGTAAGCCACCCTCTACCACTCATTTGGCCTGATTGCTTAACCTGAACTTACTTATGCTAACTTCACACACTACAAACCCTTACAGCAATGACAAAAAAAATCCTAAAAATTGCCTGCCTTAACATTAACTGTGCAGACAATTAATGGTTGTCCCTGAACCCTGGCTTTGTGATATAAAACCATGCATTTAGGGAATAACAGAAACCTGGTTAAAGGACAACCACTGTTCTTCCAAGTACATTAGCTCTAACTATACCTTATAAATGGACAGTGGGCATGGTCCCAGAAAGTGTGGCAGGACAATAGTACTTACTAGCAAGAGTCCATCAATTACAACCAAAAAGGTAAGCTGTGCATTAAATTAAAGTGAACAGAATTATAATTGGATATCAATACTTCTTGCATTTGGTGGTCATACCAGCTTGCATTTCACCATAGCTTACACCCTCCCCCATCATCGGTAACCATATTATAACTACTACAGGATGTATTTGATAATAGGGTGCCACACAACACAATACTAAAAGGTATCTTTAATATCAATGCAGGTACTACTCCCAACTACCCTCTTAATAAAATGCTTCTGTTCCACAATTTGAAACAACCAGCCAAAGTCCCTACAAGATTCAACCAACTGAAAGGCAATATCTCTATTCTCAACCTTATCATAACTAACTTAAAAGTGAAATGCAAAGAAGTCAATGCACTATGCAATGCTCTAAATGATCAATGCCCAGTTCTTTCTAATTTTTCCTTAAAAGAAGTAAAAAAAAAAGCACCTTTACCATCTCCTTTTGACCATTCTCTGAAACTAAGCAACTACTACTAAATGATAACCTTAAAACCATTAATTGGTCCATTATTTACAACTGCACAGATGTAAACACAGCCTTTACCAACTCCTAGGAAACTTTGAGCCAAATTCAAGACGCCATCTTCTGTATTGTTAAAAGGAGGTCAAGGGGCAAACATATCCTTGGCTTTCACACAAACTGAAACAACTACATAAATCAGGATTCAGCCTAGAATGAATGGAAACAGCAACTGTCAGCAAAATCAACTACATGTTAGGTATAAACACTTAAAGGAAAGGGCCATAATTGCTACCAGTGCAGCAAATGCCTAATTTCTTTGAGAAAGACAAACAGTACTAGCCTCCAGCCGAAAACACATCTGGAAAGAGCTAAAATCTTTAACAGGCAGTATCACTGACTCCACACAATCAGCAAATAAGACAACAGGAAACCTTAAATTTGTCAGAGACTATTGAAACATCCTAACGTAGGGCTACATCCATATTCAGATTCCCAAATTTAATCTTACCAATTCTATACCTTAAGCGCTTGCAGCCCAACATTTTATTTAATCCACTCAGTGTTAAAGAAGTCAAAATAGCTCTTATCAACATAAATGAAACAGCAAGCTCTAAACCCTCAAAATTACACCCCACCTACATGAAAATGTCAGCTTCTGTAATAGCAGCATCTCTCACTCGTATATTCAACCTGTCATAGGCTCATAGGTTAGTAGTAGGCTAGCTGCTTCTGTGTTTCATTTTTAAGCCTAACCATATTCCCTTTTGGTGCGTGAATTAAACTATCCCATTTCTCTTTAGATTAGCCTTACCATCCCATGGTTGATAATTATATAGTACCCCTTGTGAGAATAACTGTGATTATACCACCGACAATTTGAGGGGACCCATGTGTGGGATATAGCATTTAGGAGCTGCTTCTCTCCATCAGAAGTACAGGGTGTAATCATGGGGTAAAATTTTAATTACCCATCCATAGAGCCAAACTGTACTTGGCGGGCAGCCACGGTGGTGCAGTGGTTAGCATTGCCACCTCACAGCAAGAGGTTCTCCGGTTCGATCCTCGGCTGGGGTGCCTTCTGTGTGGAGTCTGCATGTCCTCCCTGTGGTCGCGTGGGTTTCCTCTGGGTGCTCCGGTTTCCTCCCACATCCCAAAGACATGCTGCAGGTGGATTGGACACTCTAAATTGGCCCTAGGTGTGTGTGTGAATGTGCCTTCTGTGGAAGGTTGGGCGCCGGGCTGGCAACTCGACACCGTAAAACTCCACTGCCATTCAATGTGCGGACAAGGTGATCCGCTGTGGCGACCCCTAACCGGGAAAAAGCCGAAAGAAGAAGAAGAAGAAGATCCAAACTGTACTTGAATATAGACAGGGATGAGCTTTGTTTTATGTGGATAGGGGGTCTGTTCCAGAGTAGTGGGACCATCCGAGAAATATACTTTTCCCTAAAACATTCTGTTTATATTGCAGAAGAGGTTTAGATCATTGGACAAAGTATTTCTAATGCCATTTGACTTGCTGAAGTGCATTAGGTCTATCATTATTGGGTCAAAAATTGTGTTCTATGCAAGGTACAGGTAATCTCTTAGCAGTCTGTAGGATATCAAGTATAGTAACAGAGTTTCGAGGCGGTCCATGTTGGACACATTGTTTAGTCCGTATTTCCTTTTAATAAGATAACTCACTGGCTATCCCAGCTGCTGCATATGTCAAGACAGATACATGCCATAGGGGCATTATACTCAATGAGGGCTGAGTAAAGGGAGACAATGATATCTCTAAATACCTTTGTTTGTAAATTGTGCAATACAGAAGGACTTTCTTACGACAGTGGAGAATGTTGGTCATTGTCCACATAAGTTCCCAAATCCCAAACAACTTGGTCAACTTTTAGGGGCGTAATGTTAATGTGGTAGTTCCCCAGAGTAGATGGCTTCCCAAAGGATATGATAATGCATTTTTTGACACCAGTTATTCATTATGGAGAATCCTTCCTGCATAATGACTAAGTCATTTGTAGATTCAATGACTGCTCCTAGATTGCAGTCATCTGCAAACTTAGACAGCTGCAGTATTTCATTATTGGCTTTTACTTTAGAGAAGTAGGTGCCAAACAAGAGAGGACCCAACACCAAACCCTGGGGTACTCCACTGGTGACTAGTCTCTTTGTGGCAGTAACTTCCCTTATTTTGATCTCTCGTGTCCTATCTGTGCACCACTTGACAATCCTAATGCTGATATGGGGGGTTATTCCCAGTTTAATTAGCTTTTCTATTATGCCTGAGTGGAAGATTGTGATTAAAAGTTTTGGCCAGGTCCAAAAAAAAAAAAATCATGTATGCAGTATGTGCCATTTTAGCATCATCCTTTGCTTTGGTGATCTCTTCAAAAAAGTCTACCAAGTTGAGTAAGTGTGATCTACCCTTGACAAATCCAAACTAAGATGTTTTATTGTTTGGAGGTTCCCCATGTCCTTACCAGCTAGTTCCATAATAAGTCTTTCTATGGATTTGCACATGAGGCTGGTCAGACTTATGTGTTTGTAATTACCCGGGTCTATGGCAGGGCCTCTGTTAGCAGGGGAATGACTATAGCTGTTCTCTATACATTTGATACAAAGGCTATATGAAGGCTGAGGTTAAACAGCGTTGTTAGGGTGGGGGCTAAATCATGTTTCAAGCTATTTAAGATGCATCTAAAGATGTTGTCAGGAACCATCAGTGCAGTGTTTTTAGCTTTTGATAGCGCTTTTAGGACTTAGTCTTGTGGAATAGCTGGAAATGAGTCAGTTTCAGGTATATCTTGTGGGGTATATAGATGGAAGACACAGGTAAAGTTTGAACTGAATTTATTGGACAGTAGGTTTGCTATATCTTCAGCCTTAATGTAGGTAACATCATTTGCAATCAGCTCAGTGCATTGCTGTGTTGTAATTCTGAGATTACAGATATAACTAAAAAAGTCTTGTTATTGTCTTTGGCTTGGATGCCTATTTTAGCCTCAGACTTGGCTTTGATGGATTTTATTAAGCCCTTGAGTTATTTGTTTATTTAATTGACAAGGGCTGTCTCGTTCTGGGAATAACTATTCTTACTTTTGGTCAAAACTGTCTTCTTTTTGTTATAAAACTACTTGAAATTATGGTTCCACCGAGGGGGGGGGGTTGTTTCATTAACCACTCAAAACTATACCCCACCTTCATGAAAATGCCAGCTCCTTTCATAGCAGCACCTCTCATATGTATATTCAACCTCTGACCCCTTCTATTTTCCCAATAGCCTTTAAGCATTCACATATCATTCCCCCTTCCCAAAAAAGGCAAACCCTAAGGAATGCAAAAGTTACAGACCTATAGCAAAGCTGAGCCATATAACAAAAATATTTGAAAAACCCAGATCGCATAAAATGTTATGGACTTCTTTTTGATAAACAACATGGTTTCAAAAATTCTTTCAGTACCCTGACAGTGTTATACACAACCACTGACACCATTTATAACAATATAAATAATTCAAAACATACACTAAATCATAACTTGCTCCTTTACAAACTTAGCAAATTCACTTTTGGCCCAAATGCAATAAGAACGTTTCAAAGTTACCTCCAAAATACAACATTCTAAGTGTACCTAGGAAAATGCATTTCAACTGATGGCACTGTTGACACAGGTGATCCACAGGGATTCACACTTGGTCCATTGTTATTTTCCCTATTTGTCAATGATATATCCAGTGACCTGCCCCGCCTCAAGTCCTTTATGCAGATGATATCACTTGAATCATGTAAGAATGCCTTGCGCTTTCAAAAGAAACTACAATCTGGCTTTACAGATTTATGCCACTGGCAAATAAAATATACTCCTAACCAGTCCCATGAAGTGTAACATCAAGATATCTGGCACTCCACCAAAAACTCCCTAAAACCCTATATCTAATTACTGATATAGACAGCAACCCACTATCACTAGTAAAAGAGCAGAATACCTTGAGATCACCTTGGACCCTACTCTTTCACAGGACAAACATATTGACAATATTATTAGCAAAATATTCCACCAACTAAAACTGTGCTATGGAATCTCACTCTTTCTTACCCCTACAGCTTGTAATGCCTTAGCTAAGAATCTGCTTATCTTTAAAAGCAAATACTTGAGCCTCTTGAGTCTTTACATTCCAGTTCAGACTCATGTAAAATACAAACTACTTTTAAACAAAATCTGCAGATTTGTTCTTCCTGTAGTACCCCAAACTCATCACTGCCAACTTCTACAGTGGTGTAACTGGCTACGTGTAAATGATAGAGCTACAATTCTTCTCAGCTGTCAAATTTACAACCTGTTAAGAATGGGATACTGTCCCCCTCTGAAAAAAAAATATTACAATCCAGTAGCCTAACTGCACACTTAGAGACAGCCAAGAAGATATCATTACACTCATTAAAGCTTGTATTAAAAGATCCACAGGAGACAGAGCTACCGCCCAGTTGCTTGGAACTGGCTACCTGCAGAAGTGAGGCAGCAAGGGACACTTCACTTCTTTTCAAATAAACTAAAATAACTATTTAGAAACACCAAATGCTCTTGCTTCTGTGACAATGGCTAGTCCTTGCAGCTGAAGCTGTAGTCACACCTTTCTTGTAAAGATATACTTTTAGCAAAAGGCCACTGGCTGAATGCCTACCTTAATTGTAGATACTTCAAATAATATCACTTGCATTTATAATATTGTCTCTACTTTGTTACTGTATTGTGCAACTTTGTGTATTGTTTAGTCTATGTATACTTTTCTGTTTGTGTCTTGCACCAAGATGCCTGGGTTGTGGCTGAAAAGGGTCTGTCAACCAGTCCACTTACATGTTTATCAAACTGAAATAAAGCAAAATAAAAATAAATTATTACAGTCTTGGAGAAAGAGGACAATAAAGACCCATATAACTTCAAGGCTGTACAACCTTAAAGTTAGAATAAGCAAGTCTAAAAGCTTAAATGTTAGGCAGGATCCATTTTAAATAAAACAGACCTTTTAATATCAAGCGATTTCAATATTCATGGTGAGTCCATAACAAATTCCTGCCCTGTGCAACTTGTTCATTAATTATACCTTCCAGTAGATAAATAAAAGTCCAAAAAGACTTGGTCCTTTGACAGGTAACCATTGAATAATAGATTGGAATCTTCAGCAATAATCCTGAAAAACTACATAAAACAACAACTTTGACAAACTATATAACATGCAAACATTACTTACATTAATGAGTGATTATAAAGTAGTAACTCAAACCTTCTTTACTCCCCCTCCTCCTCCAGGGAAATAATTATATAGAGTAACATTCCCCAAATACCTAATTTCCTACTAGAACTATTAATACCTTTCCATTAACCCCTAGACTGAGTGCAACATAGTACTACAAAACAAGTACTACACATATCACATAAACCGAATCAGAACATTTTCCACACCATAATGTATACCTGAAATTAAGACAATAAATTAGACAGAGAGAGAGAGATGAAGATTCAGCATGATCTTATTTCAAGATACAAGATACCAAAGCCTCGTTGTTGACCTACTGCAATATAAGAAACCCCTGAAAAAAATATAAACCCTACCAAATTTACTTAAGTAAAGAAAAGATTATTAATAACAACTCACAATTCCTATGGAAAGAACTTAGTAAACTCACTGGTAAATCTGGCGCAAACAATAAAGTACCCATTGTACAAATCTTAAACCTGTAACTGGTACAATCACTATAACCAAAATCCTTTTTAGTTTTTTATCATAGGTGCACCAGGCTATACATGTACAAATCAGCATCCGTGTCTTTCATTTTACTGTAACTCTACTCCTATGCCCATGATTCATTGTGCCCTTTCTCTTTAGCTTTTCACTCATTAACAAATGGATTAAATCCAACCCACCTCAATATCGCCTAGGATTAGGTAGCATCTCTCCAAAATTGTTTTCACAGACATCTCCCTGTAATATCATTAACATATTTCCCCACCCTTTCTTTCTGCAGTCAGACACATTTGCTTGCTAATGTATAAGGATCTGCCAGGATCATTCCTGTCCATAATGCAGCTAATACTATTCCTCCAGAACAGTATATACCAACACCTATCTCTTAACATTCTTCAGAATCTGGAAAAACATGGCCTGGAAACATTTTTTGAAACACTTAGAATAACACAGCTTTCTGTCTGCAAACCAACATGGATTTCAGATATGGCATAGCTGCCTTACTGGCCTTACTTCACTTACTAATGAGAATTATTCAAATTAACAACTTCGCAAGTGTGATTCTTCCCAGACCTGAAAGAAAATTTCAGAAGTGCTTCACGCACACTTTATCTCTTAAACTTTTCCTTATGCCAACCTACTGAATTTTCCCTATAAGTTTCAACAACACATACAAGACTGCACAGTCAGAGTAGCCTCCCCAACTGCTCTTTCCACACAAAAAAAAAATACTGCCATCAGAGGTCACACAGGGCTTTAAACTCTGCTCCATTATTTTCTCCTGTTCCACTTTTTATTAGTAATATCCTGCATGTACTATGTATTGTCAAATTCCTTTTCTGTGCTGTCAGATTAGTCATTTACCCATACAGTAATGATAATCAGCTGATAGAAAACAAGCTCACTAAAAGCCTAAGTATTTTATACAACTGGCTAGCTATACTAGACTTCACCACAAACTTTTCTAAAACAAAACTTTTGCTTTTGGTAACTCATAACAGGTTTACTTCATCCAACAACATTGCTACAATTATCTTAACCATTATGTGAACCCATTAAACATATCCATCTGTATAAATATATAAGCATTTTGGATAGACCTACACTGTCTTTCTATACACATACCAGCAAATGCATGTGCAAGTTCCAAGGACAAATAGAAACTTCCTGTTCCATACTTTGTACAGCATAAGAGTAACACAGAATCAAATCAATTAATTATAAAGTGCATTCTAATGAGCACCCTGTGTTACTGATTACCACTCATTATCAACTTCTCTAGAGTATAAAAAAGTATAGATCTGTGTGTATAAATACCACCATTATTGTTCTTCACTCTACTACATCAGAGCACCACTTTTTTGTACTACAAAAGGAAAAAGTACCTCCCATTTACCTTCAAGCACAACAGAAGATTGGCACATCATTGTATAAACTGACTCATTTAAACCACAACTTCTCCTTTGATTTACTTATTTATTACATTTGGTGACCAGAAATGTTTTGCTGGGAAGTCCCAGCTTCCTTAGACTCACTGGGAAAAAAAGCTCCAAGACAGTGAGCATGCATACAATGATAGTTAAAAAATATTTGTGTGTGTGTGTGTGTGTGTGTGTGTGTGTGTGTGCGTGCGTGCGTGCGTGTGTGTGTGTGTGTGTGTATTTAGACATATATATCAATCTATTGATATGTGTGTGTGTGTGTGTGTGTATGTGTGTGTGTGTGTGTGTGTGTGTGTGTGTGTGTGTGTGTGTATGTATGTATGTATATATATATATATATATATATATATATATATATACGTAATTTATATTTGTATATATGTTTATATGTATGCATATATATATATATATATGTGTGTGTGTGTGTATTTAGACATATATATCAATCTATTGATATGTGTGTGTGTGTGTGTGTGTGTGTGTGTGTGTGTGTGTATGTATGTATATATATATATATATATATATATATATATATATACGTAATTTATATTTGTATATATGTTTATATGTATGCATATATATATATATATATATATATATATATATATATATATATATATATATATATATACGTGTGTGTGTGTGTGTGTGTGTGTTAAAGTTATATGTATATATATATATATATATATACACACACACGAGCACACACACATGAAGTTATATATGAGAATGATAATGCAAATGTAACTGTGAGGCATGTTATGTTACATCCATACATACACATTAATCATACAGTAAAGTCAGCATTTGGTTGAGGTTGTTTTCAGTAAAGATAAATGTATAAAAAACAGAGACTAATTCAAGCACATGAGATGAGCAATAATGAGACAGCAAGCTTATTGACAGAATGTAAACATTTGGCAAGATACTAGAAAAGAAGGGAACATAATAGCAGTATTAGATACTCAACAGGTAGCACATTCTCCTTTGGTGTTGAAAAATCAGAAAGCGGTGGGTTCTATTCTTACTCCAGGTAATTGGATTAATTTTTTCAAACTGATGACACTGCAGTGCAACATTAGGATTTGCTGCACTTCTGAGTGTGCATCTTTCAGATGAGATGTTAAAACCAAAGTTCATTCTGCTTGACTTGTTGGTAACTCAGACAGATGTGAAGAATCCCATGGTACTTACCAAAAAGTGTAAGGGAAGTTTCCCCAGTGTCCTGGCCACGTTTTCCCCAGTGATGTAAATACTACCTTGGGTGGTTGCCCTTGTAACCTGGTCGACAAAGGATAAATAAATAACAAATGAGTATTAGGATTGCTCGTAGAAATGGAAATTCAAACTGAAGACAAACTCAGTAAAAGCCTAACTAGTTAATGCAACTGACTTGATGTACTAAACTTGACCATGAACTTTTCTAAAAGAAAAAGTTTGCTGTTGAGAACTCGTAACAGATATGTTTCATCTAAAAATATTGCCCTAAGCTGAGTAGGTGACCCCCACTGAACATATCCATCTGCATAAATATATTGGTATCTCGATATACTTGCACTGTTAGCTGATCAGTTCTATAGATTAGCAGGTAAGTTACATCACAGTAGTACTAGTTTTACTGGTATGAAAATAATTTTAGTGAAAGTCTAAAAGCTCATTTTTCATTGATGTATCTTAGGAAATATTCTAAGAAATAGAGGATATATTTGCATCTCCATATCCATTTTCAGTCTCTAGATTTGCCTTCCGACAGAAGGTCTGAGTTTTTTTGAATATTATTTCACTGATGAATGTTGGCCAGAACAGGACACTGAATCTATATACAAATTTTAGCTAACTAATTTGAACAAGACAACATTCCACAAATTAAAATCTACATACTACAAAATAGCTAAATTCACCACACAATTAATACGAAGCTTGCACACTTATATTAAATAAATTATCCTGGATGTCCATCATAAACAAATTTAACTATATTTATCTTACTTTCACTCATAAAATCCTTCACAGCAAGAAGTGTCCAGCACTTAGTACTACATAGGTTTGGAACTAGAAGAATCCTTAGAGTATCATCATTAGATCATAGGTTCATAGGTATGTACTAGGCTAATGGCCCTGGAGCCTTTACAAGCCTAGCCCATAGGATTGCCTGGCATTGTGCCACCTGACCTTAGTTCCCAGTGCTTCTGCCGAGTAGAATCACTGGAGTGATCCCCGGGGTGAATTTTCTATTTCCTATCTAATCATCAAGATTTCTCTTGAAGAGGGCCAGTGAGGCAACCAGCTTGACATTTATGGGAAGTCTATTTATAGGTTCATAGGTAGGTACTAGGTCATCGGCCCTAGGGCCTATACAAGCCTAGCCAAAAAGGTACCCTGGCTTTTGCCACCCAAGAAAATTATTTTCCTGTGCCCCTGTCGGGCAGAGCCATAGAGGTGATTCCTGGGGGGGGAATTTCCTATTTCCCATCCAATCATCAAGATTTTTCTTGAAGAGTGCTAATGAGGAGCTTTGTTTGATATAGATAGGTAGGTTGTTGCAGAGTATGGGAAGTCTCTGGGACAGGAATCTATCCCTCCAGCATGTTCTGTTTATTGTGGTGACAAGGTTTAGGTCCCTAGAGCATGTAGTTCGGAGGGATTGGGATTTCTTTAAGTGGAACATGTCCAACAGCTCTGGGTTTGACATAGCTTTGTATATTAGGCAGAGACCTCCTCTGAGTAGGTGATATGCAACGGAGTAAAGCTGGAGTTTTATCGAGACGGTCTGCGTGGGGCATCTGTTTGAGGGTGGTAATCCTCTTTGTGAGGTATTTCTGCATAGCATGGGCAGCCTCTGGGTTATGAAACTGTCCCTCCAGTTTGTTCTGTTGATTGTGGTAATTTGGTTGAAGTCTCTGGCGCATGTAGTGCAGAGGGATTTGGATTTCCTTAGATGTAGCATTTCTAACAGAGCTGGGTTAAACATCGCTTTGTAAGTCAAGCAGAGATCGCCTCTAAGTAGGCAATATGAGACAGTAGTTGGAGTTTTTTTAGTCTGTCCATATAAGACAAGTGTTTAAGGCCTAGAATCCTCTTTGTGAGGTACTTTTGCGGCCTTTCCAGTTGTTACAAGTGTCTAGTGAGGTACATGCCAAATGGGGCATTGTACTCGATGATTGGCCTAATGAGGGAAGAGTAGAGGGAGACAATGACCTCTTTTTCCTGGATGCAAAACCCTTAGTAATGAGATGTGCCACACAGAAGGACTTTCTGACCACAGTGGCAATGTGGTTGTCAAAAGAGAGGTTGCTGTCACCCTGTGTTCCCAGATCTGTTATAACGCCTTCTGTGTTCAGTGGACTACCATTGATGTGGTAATTCATGGGAACTGGGTTTTTCCCAAAGGGGATGACGACACATTTTTTGGCATTGAACTTAAGGCCATGGTTTTGACACCAGTCAATGGTCTCAATGAGGCCTTTCTGTAGGATGTCAACATCACTTGGGGAATTAATTATGGCACCCAACTTGCAATCGTCTGTGAACTATGTCAGCCAGAGTCCCTTCGTGTTGACCTGAACTTCAGAGAAGTAGATACCAAACAGGAGGGGACCCAGGACTGAACCCTGTGGGACTCCACTCATGACTGGTCAGCAGTCTGACTTGGAGTCAGCTACTTTCACACTGTGGGTTCTATCTGTGAGCCAGTTTGCAACCCACCTAGTGATATAGGGGTTGATGCCTAGCTTAGTGAGTTTTTCTATGATTCCTAAGTGGGGAATGGTATTAAAGGCCTTGGCCAGATCAAGGTAGGCTGTATGAACCACCTTGCCTTCATCCACAACTCTGGTGACTGACTCAAAGAAGTCGACCAGGTTGAGCAGGCATGATCTACCCTTCACAAAACCTATATCCTTGTTTATTAGGTCCATAATGATGCGTTCCATAGCTTTACATATCAGACTCATCAGGCTAATGGGGCGATAGTTCCCAGGATCTGTAGTCACTCCTCCTTTGTGGAGAGGGATGACTGTAGCAGTGCACCATTCGGTAGGGACAAAGCCTAAGGTGAGGCTGTGATTGAACAGGGCACATAAGTGAGGTGCTGAAGTGCTGTAGTGCTGTAGAAGATCACTGCTGAAATAGTCTTCGTTATATGGTAATAACCTCCCAGACAGCTTCCAAAGCTTCAGGCCACCCAAAACATGCCCAGATGACTGACAGCTTGAAAAGAGATGGAGAAAGGCAGCAGTTGGACACCAAGCTCTTTACAGCTATCCTGCCACAGCAGAGCATTCATCTTGCAAGCTATTAAGATCGATGGTTGGCTAGTGTTTCTCCATTGCTGGGAAAATAAGTTCCCTTTGGAAGAAAAAAAACATTCAACGAGTAATTTTATGACTAAAAAACAGTACTACACTGAAAAGAAAGAACAAACTGAGGCGTAGCAAAACCAAAAACACAGAAGCGAGGGCCACCCAACTCAGTCCACAGAATAAATCCAGTAACTCCAGTAGTAAAAAAGAATGTCCACAAGCAGGGCTCAAGTAAAAAACTTTGCTTAGTGAAGATCCAAAAGTCAAGCGATCAAACCACAAGTTGGCAAAACTGGAACAAAACTTCTTTTATTGATAAAAAAGAACAGTAAAATCCAAGCGCTTTCGCCTGAGAAGTCTCAGGCTTTTTCAAGGTAAATTGAGTATGTGGCCTTGCTGTTTTTATATTCAGTCTAATGGGCCAAGTACATTAATTGATGACAATCATTCAATTCTAATTTTTAAAGTGCAACAGTACATTTAAAAAACACTTGTGTTTAAAGTTAAAAATATTCATGAATACAAAAATTCCTACATGTTCAAATAAAATATAGTCAAGTAAAATCAAAAGTTTGTACATACTATTTAAAAATATTTTATAATTGTTTAAGAAGTGAAGTGCACCAATTTGGTTAATTAGATTGCAAATATTTTAAAGGGTAAATAAACTAATTTAACCCATTACTCAGAGAAAAAATAATAATACACCACTCTGATGTTTCTTGTTACTTTACATGGTCAGCATGTTTAGACAATTGTAAAGTTGAAAAAATACAAAAAGCTCAATGAAGTGGTTTGTCCTTTACAAAAAAATGTTATGGATGTTTGGCTCTAGCAAAAAAGAGAGATGTTTCTGTTGTAATCAACACTAATACAATAGTATAATACTTAAATAGTTAGATTGTGTATGTGTAAAAAAATGAGTAGATTACAATTTATTTCTTTTAGCCTTTAAAATGCTACTTATGCTCATACTATCATTCATCCCTGGGTTTCTTGAGGCATCCAGTTTGAGTTGCCAAATTAATTCTCTGCTCTCTAAGTAGGTCTCCCAATCTGAAAAACTACACTGAAAAGAACTGGTTATTTTATGCTAGGAATTATGTTTTTTTTTTAGACTGTCATGTGACATTAATGTCAGTTAAAAAAATTGTTTCTTTTTATTTCTTTTAGTGTAAACATGTTTTTCTAAGGTTTACTCTAAATTTAATTGATAAAGACTGCATAAATTGTTTTCAAGGGATGAGGCAAGTGTGTTTTGTACTTGTCACAGTGTTCTTTCTATTAAATATAGTTCATTTTTCATACTTACCATTTACTGACTGCTGTTATTACATTTGTTTCAGGCTTTCTTGGCTTTACCACGGAACAACTTATCAGTTCCTTGTTTTTTCCTTCCTCTGGTCACAAAAAGAACATTTCCAGATAGCCTTTGCCTATTCAGCAGGCTGCTACTTTGCCTCAGCTGCAGATGGGTGACCCTGCAGTGGCCATTTCTAGTGCACAGACCACTCATCTTCCTTGGTTTCCTTTGGTGTAGTCCCTTCAGCCACCATGGACTCTGGGTTAGACATATCTTTCTGTGGCTGTTAAAGTGTCCTTGGTGGGCATGGAAGAACCATTTTAGTCAGTCTCAGAAAAAGAAGCAGGAAATACTTCTGTCCCTAGCTGGACTAGGATCTGTTTCCTGGGGTGATGTCCCTGACATGAGTCGGTCTGCCTCCATGTAGATTCCTGTCAAAAAGAAGCAGAAAATGCAACATTTATTTTCTCTTGTCTCTGCTGCTCTAGACATGGAAGATTTATTGGGCTTACCTCAGGACTCTTAGCTGTTTTCATTCTGGTCCAACTGCTAAGAGAAAAAGGAATTCTTCACTTTCTGAAGATTCCCATTTGAATAAACAATAGATTGTGAAGGAACAAATTATGTTATATTAGCTCAGGCAACTGATTCTGATTTTCTCTTGGAAAAATGTTCTTTTATAGAAATAGTTGATTCAGTGGTAACATAATGACATTCCAGTTTCTTTGAAAAAAAAATATTATGATTTATTGCAACTAGAATTTCCTCAGCCTACTGCTGTGACTCCTGTTCTTCCAGGCTAGGATGATGTTTTCATTACAGTCTGCAAGATGCCTGAAAGCTAGCCTGCACAACATAAGAAGACAGATAGGTTGTATAAACTTCCTCAGTTTTACAAATTCCTATTTTCTAATCACAGATCTGACCCTGCAGTGATTTCTTTATCAAATCCTTCTGCAGCTAACCATTTAGTAAATGCTAATTACCCGTACTCCTGACAAGGATAGGAAAGCTTTTGATAGATTTGGGAAAACAGTGTATTCCTCTACCACTCTTGATTTTAGGATTCTTTTGTTTACTTCTTTTGAAAGTATGAGAAACATTACTGCTGTTATATCCTAGGCAGGCCATAAACCACATAGTTAAGGCTATTGCAACAGTGATGTATTTGAATACCTGCTGTAATGCTCAGTTTATACTAACACAACTGTACTATCCCCAATAAAACAAATCCTGGTAACTAAAAAGTATCAAAATATGTAAGGCAGCACAGAGTGTTTTTGTAAGCTAGTGTATCGAACACCCTGTCTCAAAAACTAAGAGAAATCAATAATACCACCACTTTTAAAAACTCATACAGATTTTCCAATAACATTGTTTTATCATGCTCCAAATGTGGTATCACCTAGCTAACCCAATATTTTAACTCTCTCTCTTACTACATCCACATTTACTCAGCATTTATTTCAGGCTAACCAGTCGGACATAGAAACACTTATAACCATTAATACTGCATACTCCTAAACTACTAGTTCCCATGGCAAGTCTCCTCTACCGCCCATTCACTTTGTCCTTAGCTACATCTATCATCTCTCTACGCTCTATATATCCTCTTCATATTACACTTCCTTTACCTTTTTTCACCTCTTCCTTTCCTCTGACTGTCTTTATTTTACCACTGATGTCTCTTTCCCAGTTCACTTACCTTTTCATCTTTATCTTTTCTTCTCATAAATTTATCACAATGATACTGATTTTTTATAGTACCACTTAGTCCCCAGTTACCTTTACTGTCATCCTTGTATGTATATTCTGTAACAATGTCTGTTTAATTTACTTTATGGAGTGACTTATGCTCTCATTCTTGAATATATGATCTGATGTAATTTTCATTCGTTCTTCAACAAATGTTTTTGGATCTGACCCTCGGATCCAACTCAGTCACTTTTTCTAGCTTGTGGAACACTGAAACTCTTGAGCTCCTCCCTTACCCACAATGCATAGTCCCCTAAAATTCCTCAGATCTCATTTGCCACCTTTGCGTATGAATGTGGTCAATGCAAACTCTTGGGTAGTAGTCTTTGTCAGTGTATTTCTTTATTTCTTAAAAAACCTTAAAACTACATATTCACCCTTTTCTTTTACACTGTAGTTGTGTAGTTATTTGCTACCAAAGTTGCTAATCTATCTCTTTGTTTATACTTATAAGTACATTCTTCCCAATTAGCATTGTTGGCAATACTTCTTTCCTCTCCTGTTTTTTACATTATTTTATACCAAAAAATATCTTTCACTTCTTAAGTTTTTTCATTTTATATTATATAATGACTAAGAAATCTTCTAGTTTAAAAAAAAAATGTACAGCTTGTGGCCAAAAGATACCAGTTTCTGATGCACACTCTAAGTGTGTATAATGTCTAGGCACTGCATATTTAGACTCTGCTTGTGACATATGTAAAGCATTCAATCCTGGGGCCTTAATTGATCACAAGAATAAGCTGCTCTTCAGAGGACTGCTTCCTTCTAAATCTTCGGAAGCATCAGCTGGGCTCAAACCCCTAAAATTCTGACAAAAAAAGAGGCTAAGAAGCTTTCCCTGTATCCTACAAGTTCCTTGACTCCAGACTCAGAACCACCTCAAAATATTTTGAAACTTTTAGATCCCACCCCTTCAGATCTGAAGACAAAATCAGATAAATCACCATGGATCAGATCTCCTCTGATATTGGATCCAGTGTCCTCCCGCCTCCTTTCTTCTTTCCTGGATAGGTCTCCCAAGCATCACCACTCTGAAGCATCATCCATACCATTTTACACTCATTCCTCCAGAAGTCTGACTGGGGCTGATGTGGGCAGGATGATGAGGAAGTTCCTTTCAATGGAAATTCAAATGTGGGTTCAAACAGCCATGACCCCATTGGTTCCGGAGATCTTTGGGAGTACTACCCTGCTAATATTGACTCCTTCTGTGATCCAAACTTTGGTCTCAGAGCAATCAGATCTGAGGATCCCGGAGTTGACCGTCTGAAGATCATGGTATCTTTGACTCTGGTGGCACTTCGGAGCTGGATGACTCTCAGAGCTGTAGCATTGGCGCTGGATCTGAGGTGTTGGAGTCGACTCCAAAGTTTTCAGAGTTGTCTCTGTCCCTTGGAGCCTTGACACTGGACAGCTCTGCTCCAACTCCTTCCTCTAGTGGTTTGCCTTCAGGTTGAAGGGAGCTGATAGTCTGGAAGCATGTCTTCTTGGAGCCATTGATTGCTTTCTCTCTGAAACATTCTACTTTCGTAGTAGTAGTGAAGGTTTACTGTGCTTCTAGAGCTTGGACATTTCCCACCTCCTCAGCTCCTACTTCCCAGCCCCAGTTGTCTTTGTGTCTTGAGCCTCAACTTCCTGTGCCACAGGGAAAGCCAGCCCAGATAAGTCACCAGGATACCCAGTAGGGTATATTGATCTCTTCTGAAACTTCTCCGGAACATCCCAGGAAGAAAAAGTGCAAGAGGAGGCAATTAGACTTTCATCAAAAGTCTGTTACACAGGATACCAACTTCGATGAGGGGGAAGGGTTCCCCAAGATCACTACCCAATGATGTCTCCTTTGGAGATATTGTAGAAATTCTCAAGCAAAGAGGTGGCTGGTCAACTGACAACCCTTCCCAAGATGAGTCAGTATTCCTGGAGGCTTTTGGAGCTGGCCCATCTACCTCCTGGTTGACTCCGCCTGCCAATGAGCTCATTGATTTGATCTCTCATTAAGGATGGAAGAAACCTGATTTTGTTGAGCCAGTCCTGGAGAGATCAGACAGGATCCTGGCACCACCAAAGCAGAGGAATTCTGGAGCAAGAGAGTACCAGTTGATGCCATGGTCATAGCAGTGGACATGAAGAAAGAATTAGCAGATCAAAGTTCCTCTGTTCATCCCCCTAATGGGGAGTCTGGGGTGCTGAACAGATTTTTGAAGATTGTGTATGCTTCAGTGACCTTTGCATTTTGGTCGCTGAATTATTTGGCACACTTCACTGGACTCCAGTGGGATTTGATTAAAGAACTTACCCAATCCCTTTATGGGACCATTACTTCTGAAGCAGAAAGCTCAATTGCCTCACAGTTGGCTACACTACAATCTATTTCATCCATGAGTCTTATCTACACATAACTGAAGGTACCTCAAGGGTGGCAGGTTCAGGCATTTCCATTAGGAGCAGGAAGGTAATACCCTGTCTGGTGTGGGTGTATATTTTTTGTCCCCTCAAAGGACCTTTTCTAGGGGCCTCATCTACTTCACCCCCCCATGGATTCTGGCTCCAATTCCAGACCTTCTGTCTCCCCTAAAAGATATGACATACCAGGACATTCTAGGCCTAAAGATGACCACATGGTTCCTCCACTTCCATTGAAAGCTAGACAGTCCAGGCTCTCCTCACCTGTCCATCATATTCTTTTGTGTTTCCAGACTAGGAAAATGTATAGAAGTAAATGGAAATGATTCGTTTTCTAGGTGCAGCAAAAAAGCATTGATCCCTTTTCAGCACCAGTACCTAAAGTTGTTGAGTTTTTGGCTGCAATTTTTAATGAAGGTGCTAGCTCTTCTACTGTTAAAGTATAACTAGCTGCCATTTGTAATTTTCACATAGGAGTAAATAATTCATCTTTAACCTCTTCTAAACTGTGTATGGTCTTTTAAATGGAATCTTTCTTCTTAGACACACTTTTAAAGGTCCAGCTCCCCAGTGGGATGTAAATATTGTTTTAAAATCATTAACATTATCCCCCTTTGAAATGGCAGCTAAGTGTGAACTAAAATTTTAAAACCTGGAAGACTATCTTTTTAGTGACCATTACCTCTGCTAGAAGAGTCTCAGAACTTCAGGCCCTATCTTCTAAACCTCCTTATTTGATTTTTCATAAGGATAGGGTATCCTTATGAACCAATACATCGTTTCTCCTAAGGTGATATCAGAATCCAGTATCAATCAAGCTATCAACCTTCCAGGAGAGTATATGTTGCATCTGTTGGAAGTTTACAGACAGTTACATTTTTATCTACACAGAACAAAAAATTTCAGGAAATCAGATCAATTATTAGTCTCCTTTTTGGATTCAAAATTCGGCAAACCAATTACTAAAGTAACTTTAGACAAATAGTTAACTGACTGCATTTTTTTGTTTATGAAAAATCAGGTTTGTCTTTACCAAAACCAATAAAAGATCATTCTACCAGGACTATGGCGACTTCTGTTTTTTTATCGAGATCTTCATTGGATGATATTTGTGCAGCTGCAACTTGGGATAATCCTCATACCTTTATTCCTCATTACAAATTGGATCTGGACTCTATGGGAAGAGCACCCTTTGGCTTAGTGGTGCTCAGGAATATCCTTCCTTAGAGTCGTCCCAGGGTTTAGGTAGCTGGGGACTCTGTCCCGTTTGTTGAGGAATGAATAAAAATGACAACATCAGATAAAAAAGTATGTACTCACCGTAACATTCCATCTGTGTTGTCCATTTTCATTCTTTCTCAACTGCCCTCCCTCCAACCCCCAACCAATTTGACTTTTAGAAGGATTAGAAGATGCTGAAGGAACCAATGTTCCTTTATTTGAGTTCCAGATGCTATTTCATCTTCTTTTTATGTTATACAGGTTTAAAGGGCAGCAAGCAAGATCTGATGAATTGTAGGGGACTAGTGCATTGTGGGTAAGGGAAGAACTTGAGAGTTGCAGTGTGCCATGAGCTGGAAAAAGTGGCCAAGTTGGATCCGAACACATTTGTTGAGCAAAAATAAAAATGGACAACACAAATGGAACATTATGGTGAGTACATGGCAGTTCTGGAATCAGGGGATAGAAATTTGTTGCCACGATAAAGGCATTCTAGTTTTTTGTGGACTTTGGAGATAGTTTAATTAATTAATGTTATTAATTGGTTACTTTGTTGTCAGGTACACTGACTCCACACTTACAAAACTGGGCAAAGACAGGGTTACTGTTCATTATCACAAGGTCTCTAAAGTCCCTCTTACCAGACAAATATGATTATAGCCAAGTGATAGTTCATATTTGCGTGAATGACTTGTGCATAACCCCAAGGGACATAGATCTCACCATGCATACAGTGGACACATGCAGGGATCATACCATGCATGTGTGCAGTGCAGGCAAGACATTGGTCCTGCATGAAACACAAAGAAAAGGGGTTGGGTTCAACAATTGGTTAGTAGTCAGTGCCATTTGGGGGGGATGGGGCAGCCAGCACATGTCAGCATAGGGCGAGATAATCAGCAGTCCATCTTGCTTCACCAAAGATGGCCTGCATCTTTCATTCTATGGCTTCTGCATACTGGCTAAAGCTCTTGCTGCCCCCCATAATGCCCTTTTAAGCATGTCCACTCACTATGGTTGACTTGAGGAGCAGATATCAATGCAACCATTTCTAGCTCTAAACTGTATCTTATCACGGTTGCTTTTCTCAGTGCCAAACGTTTTAACAAAAGGCTGCCGGATCTTGATTCTCTTCGGCATCTTTGATAGTTACTGAGACTTGTATTTAATGCGACAGCAGCAATCCTTCCATACCTGCGTTTTGTCCCCTAATGCCTTGTCCCCTAATGCCTTTTTCAAATTATGAGATGATGTGTGCTGTGATGATTTTTTTGGCAATCTACTATAAATACATATAGAGCAAAGAGGCTATTTAATATATCAGAAATGCTGTTTTAATGTACAGGTACTGTATTTTCTATGTATTATGGTATCTATATTCTATTTATGTAGTATGTGCTGTAATTGCCATCTTGTACACCATATTATGAGAATGTGAATATTTGCATATCTGTATATGTTTTGTAACTTGTTTAAATGTTTATTTGTTTGTAATGTATGTTAATTGGTATTTGTTTACCAGTTATTTTTATTTATTCTTTGGTAACCAGGAAAGTCCAAATGAGCCAATGACCCATTTTCAGAGGAGGCCTGGGGAGAAAAGCTCCACAACAGATTCAAAAACATTTAAAAGTAGTTGATGAGTAATTATATAGAAGGGGAGAAACCCCCCACAGCAGACTAAATATTTTACAGTGACTTGGGAAGAAAGGTTTGCAAACACCATAAAAAGCATTTTACAATAGCTGATAAGTAATTATATACAAAAGGAGAAAAGCAACACACCAGATAAAACTCTTTACAACAGATTGGGGTGTACTTTATATACAAGGGGATAAGAGCCCTCTCAACAGACTGGAATGCATTTATAGACTACTACTAGGAGAAATATCAAGAATAAAATATGTACTGCAAGTAAAAACACTTTGCAGAAGGGGATAGCCTATGTCAAGTAAAGTACTATATAGTTATTGGAAATATTGACTACATTTCTAATAATATATGGAAGTGAGAAATAATAGAGCGTTCTGATGCCAAAATAGACAGAGTAACAGAATAAGATGAAGAGGAATAATGAGCAGGAGGGAAAATTAAGGACATGAACAGAGAGTCAATTGGTATTAGAGAGATGAGAATGTTATGGAATAGACGTGTCCAACCTGCGGCCCGCGGGCTGCATGCGGCCCTCAGAGCTCTTCCATGCGGCCCTCAACCTCTAACTGCAACATCGATGTATGCACGCCCCAAAACACTTTTTTTGTTTTGTGTTTTTCACTCCCGTGACCTGTAATGATAATGTCGGTGTGCGCATGCACCAAAGCACCCTTCTAGTTTTTTTTTTTGAGCCAAAAAAGGGTCGGTGTGTTTACGCCATTATTTTGCGCCGAACAATCAGTGCGTGTGTGTGTGTGTGTGTGTGTGTGTGTGTGTGTGTGTGTGTGTGTGTGTGTGTGTGTGTATGTGTGTTCTCGCTGAAGAGGGACTCGTATGGATTTGCCGCTGTTGCCTTTGAAAGGGATAGCAATTACCTGTGTTAATAGGCAAGTACAGAGTGAGTGAGTGCATACATGAAAGCAGAAGTGTGTGCGTGAAAGTAGAAGAGTGTATGTGTGTATATGTGTGCATGACAGAGAGAGATGCATGCACAAAGAGGCTAACAATGATCAGTCTACCTACTGAACACAAACAAGTTAGCTCACAAATACATCATACATTAAGAGTACACTTTTGTTAAATTGCGGCTTTCCTGACAGGGAGAGTGTTGTATTGAACATGAACACATACCTCTTAACTGTATGGATTTTCAAAGAATGTCTGGATTTTTGCCTCATCTTCCAATTTGTGTCTTTTGCTTAGGAAATAAAAGTAGTCATCCAAGGTAATGCAGTTCCAGGGAGTAAGAATGAGACAGCAGCCTAGGGTTAATGGGTCAGTAGTGGACTGACTATGTGGGACTGTAGCATATAAAGTTGTATTGTTTTTTCAGACAAACAAAAAAGTACCTAGTACTGTTTTTTCATTGGTGGGTTCTAAGCCGTGGTAGATTGGACAACAGTAAGCATATCTTTGGTGGATCATCAATACTGGCAAATCAAGTGGGCACAATGTCATTTTTTAAATGTTGGGGATTTTAGTGTGTGTGTGCTTATGTGTTGGGAGTGCTGCAACAGTAGATGATTATTAAAGACAGAGACTTACGGACTGTGGAGAATATGTTTCTTTGTTTCAAAACCTAATACTTGGGTAAGCTTGCCAGAAGTAGATTTTTTAAGACATAGCTTCTTGCCATTTCCAGTGGATGGATGTTTACATTTAATGGACAATGTATTAGCGTGGGCCTGTGGGGTTCTGAAGGATGCCAAGTCTACCACTGCCAATGTCTTGTAAAGTGACCTGAAAATGGATATTGGGATGTCACTGAAAAAATATAGTAAGTGGAATTTAGAAATATAGTTTAATTAAACAAAGTGTACTATCAATTTACAGGCCATAATTTAATTTATTTCAGATAGTCCAGATACTGGTGGATTGTATACCATTAGACTTAATTAGGGAGAGCTGTTATTCTGGGGAAACAAGCAGCCCTAGTTTCATTGAAAGCTCTGTGGTTGCTTGCAGGTAGGAAGTTGCAGGATGTTGATGCAATGTGTTTTATTTATTATTTTTAATGCATTTGTCATTTCAAAGCATGGTTTTCTTTGATGCAAAAGAAGGCAGGACTGAATGAGCCATATAATGTTTAACTGACAATGATGGGATAGAAAGATTATAAGTGATGTATAATGTTTGCAGCTACAGTTGTTTCAATGGTGTCTGTGATGCATAACTATTTTTGGGCCTGTGTCCCACTTTTATTTTTAGCTTTGTCCAGATTTCTTGCTCTAAGGTTGAGAGGTATGGTTCCATGCTAAATCAGAAGTTGTATTTACCTTGGAAGACTTTTCGGCATAATTATGAAAAACAGAGCCTTTTTAATATCTCTGCTTATTTCCAATATAAACTGCCATGTACCCTTGCAAATAACCTTCTTATTAAGCTACTTTACTTCTTTTGGAATTGACAGGTATGATTCATCTGTTCGGACATAAGCATAGAGTGCTAATGTGACTTTGATTTCTTGCAGCAGTCTGTGGTTTACATAATCACAATAACTTTTCTGTGTTTCTGGGTGTGTAATCAATTTAACAGTTTTAAAGATGTTTTCCAAAAATAAATAAATATATAATAAATAAATAATCCTCTTTACACTTTGAGCTATTGACAAAGTCTGGGAATTTGTTTTTTTCAAAAGTGAAGGTCAGCATTACAGCTCAGTAAACTGTCAGTCTGTGAGTAACTTCTGCACAAATTAAAATGTCTGAATGTCAAATGACTTTAGATTGGAGGGAAGTTTATTTTTATTTATTTTATTTTATTTTACATTTGTTTACTGGGAAAGTCCAACTGGACACATGTCCATTTTCAGTGGAGGCCCGTGGAGAAAAGCTCCAAAAATAACACAAAACAATATAATACAATACATGAGAGAGAGACAGCAAATTATGGATGTAGTACTCATACAATATGGCAGAGATTACATCTTGTAACAGTGAGAATCATTGAGGTACAGAATAAACTTAAAAAACATTTTTTTTTACAGTTATAATTACAGCAAGGAAAATATCAATGAGTTAGGTTTTTAGGAGAAAGCTGTTTGTACATAGCTGAAGCTCTGAAACAATCTTTTGGTATGGATTAACCTGGGGATTGACACAAGTTATATGTTTACAGCAGTATTACTTTTTGCCGAGCAGTTGTTTGTTGATTTATTGATGGTCCTTTTGGTGGTTGGAAATTACATGGATGAATCCATCTCTATTATGATTTTTTTTTCAGATATTTTGACTTCCAGACAATTTCATTCAGTGAGTGAGTGTCATGTGATTACTGAGGTTGCCTATTTTACAAGTAGGGGCTTTTTTGTGTGTGTGTGTGTGTGTGTGTGTGTGTGTGTGTGTGTGTGTGTGTGTGTGTGTGTGTGTGTGTGTAGGAGAGAGAGAGATTTAATATGTATACTGAATATAATTTTGCAAATTAAATTCTTAGTTAAACATGCCCCTCTTCTTGGGCAACTAGACTAACCAATATTAGATGTTAGCCATCCAGCTGGGAAAGGTTAGTATGTGGATTTTCCATCTGGTTTGATGAAGGCTATGCTACTTACCCAAGGACTACATTTATGGCTATCCATCCAGCCATCATGTTGCAGAGCTACATTGTTTGATAATGAGAGGAGCTTTTTACAGAAGTTGAAGGTTTTTGTGTCAATAACCTGACCATAAAAAGTGGCTTGTTTATGTTGCAGTGAAGGCTGTGGTCTTTGTAGTGAGTGTTTTAAGTTTAACCAGTATTTCTGAGGTAGAAGACGTCTCTTAAGGCAGGAGCTTTCTTAGCCTGGAAAGCAAGCCAATGATGAAATTTATAGGGGCCAGTGAGAGACGAAGGAAAGCAAGAAGCTTTTTAGTCTGTTTGGATAACTAAGTGAACTTAGTCCTTTGACCTTTTTTGTCAGAAATGGTTGTAGTCTTTCTTTTGGCAGGGTGTTTTGCTGAAGCACATGCCAAAAGGGGCATTGCACTCAATAATGGCTCTTGTAAAGGAAGGATACAGGGATGTTATGACCTCCTTGTCCCTGGATGAGCTACCCTTACTAATGAAGTGGGCCATGTAAAAAGCTTTCCTTACAACGGAGACAAAGTGGTGATCAAAACTCAGGTTTCTATCAACCTGGGTGCCTAAGTACCATACAACTTATTGCGTGCTTACAACATTGTTATTAATGTGATAATTTGTGGGGACATCACTCTCCTCAAAGGGGATGATGATGCATTTTTTGGCATTTAGCTTGAGGCCATATTTCTGGCACCAGTTATTTGTTTGGGTGAGACCCTCTTTGTGGCTTATTCAGAATTGTTTTATTAAGTCAGTAATGTGAATTCTTTACTTTATTGCAAACTTGTTGGGTTATTTTTGTGGATTATAGTATTGCAGGACTGCTGATGTTGACATTTTACGTAGTTGGACTGCTGGAATGGTTTTCCCAGTTTGAAATGCTAGTGCTGTAGTGAATATCTGTTTATTTGTAAAAAAAAAAAAAATATATATATATATATATATATATATATATATATATATATATATATATATAGATAGATAGATATATTAACTAAGATGTTAGAGTTAACTGTTAGATTAGAGAATTAGAATTAGAATGAGAATTAGAATTTTAAGGCAAATATTAGGCATTTATTACATTTATTCATTGTTCAAATGCACCTACAGTACAGCCAGGAGGTCGACTGTGGTCTTCCGGAGCAACGAAAGAGTTTAACTATATGATATATTTTATATGTGGCCCCAAAACCATTTCTGTTCACTCAATGCGGCCCCAGCAAGCCAAAAGGTTGGACACCCCTGTAAGAACACTAGAGAGGAAACAAATACTAGTAAGCATCGGCTACTAGGATGAAAAGGTAGACGAGCATACATTATTAATAGTCTGATATCATTAAAGTGAGAGCTTCTTTTGATGTTAGACTATTACTACCTGCTAAGGTATGGAGGTGTTAACAATTCAGTATGAAAGTTATAGTTACTGTATGTTGGTGGTCATGCATTTGTCTTAAGGGTTGTGCAGGTACCATCTTAGATGTTTCCTACTTTTGTCTTAGGTTCATAGGTTCATACTAGGCTATCTGCCCTAGGGCATTTATAAGCCTAGCCAGAATGTGTTTGGCTTTCGCCACCCATTTTAAATTAATTTTGCTATGCCCCTTTTCGAGGTTAGTATACTGTGCCTCTGTCTAACAGTGACACAGAAGTGATACCCGGGTTAAACCTATGATCTCCCATCCACTCATTAAGATTCCTCTTGAAGAAAGTCAATGAGGGACTCTGCCTAACCTGGACTGGGATTTTATTCCAGAGTGAAGGGAGCCTCTGGGTTATGAATCTGTCCCTCCAGCATGCCCTATTTATTTCAGTGCTGAGGTTCAAGTCTCTCGAGCACGTAGCTCGATTTGATTTGGATTTTCTGAGGTGCAGCATGTCCATTAATTCCGGGTTAGACATGGCTTTATATGTCAGGCACAGATCGCCCCTGAACAGGCGGTATGCCACTGAGTAGAGCTGAAGTTTCTTTAACCGGACAGCATATGGCATCTGTTTGAGCCCTTTGATCCTCTTGGTGAGGTACTTTTGGGGTCTTTCCAGTTGCTGCAGGTGTCTGGTAAGGTACATCCCAAAAAGGGCATTGTACTCAATTATGGTCCTGATGAGGGATGAGTAAAGAGGCACGATGACCTCCCCTGATCTAGATGTGAATCCCTTCATGATTAGGTGGTCTATATAAAATGTTTTTCTAACCACTTTGGCCACATGGTTGTCAAATGAGAGACTGCTATCAACTTGGATCCCCAGGTCCCTAATTACTTCTTCTGTACTTAATGGATTATCACCTATGTGGTAATTTGTGGGCACTTTGTTTTTGCCAAAGGGGATGACTATACACTTTTTGGCGTTTAGCTTGAGGCCATGGCTCTGGCACCAGTTGTCTGTTTCTATGAGGCCCTTTTGGAGGATGCTTGTGTCAGCTGGAAAGTTGATTATGTCGCCCAGTTTGCAGTCATCTGCGAACTTGGTCAGCCACAGTCCTTCCGTGTTGGCCTGTACCTCCGAGAAATATATACCGAACAAGAGAGGTCCCAGGACTGAGCCTTGTGGGATGCCACTTGTAACTGGTTTGGAGTCTGACATGGCTCCAGCAATTCTAAACATGTGGGTTCTGTCCTTGAGCCAGTTTGCAACCCATCTAGTGACATAGGGGTTTATATTTAAGCTGGTGAGCTTATCTATAATGCCTGAGTGGGGTATTGTATCAAAGACTTTTGCAAGGTCCAGGTAGGCTGTGTGGACCACCTTCCCATCATCAATGACCTTGGTGACTGTTTCAAAGAAATCAACCAGGTTTAAGAGGCAGGATCTGCCCTTAACAAAGCCGAACTGGGTAGAATCCAGTGTCTGTAGGTCCCCAATATCTTTATTTATGAGGTCCATGATGATCCTTTCCATAGCTTTGCAGACCAAGCTAGTCAGGCTTATGGGGCGATAGTTTCCAGGATCCGTTGAGGCACCACCTTTGTGGAGAGGGACCACTGTTGCTGTACGCCACTCTTTGGGTACATATCCTGTAGTAAGGCTGAGCTTGAACGGTAGTTTTATGTTTGGGTTTAGCTCTTCTTGGAGTGCATGTAGGACGCAGCCCGGGACACCATCTGGTCCCATTGATGCTGTGTTTTTTGCTTTGGAGAGGGCGGCTCTTACCTGAGCATCTGAGATGTCAGGGGGGCAGCACTCTGCTGGGATAGATATTTGCCCTTTTGGTGGGGAGGGGGGGGAGAAGTTTGCGCTGAACCTGTCAGCTAGGATGTTGGCAATGTCTGTGGGTTCAGTGTATTTTTTGTCATTTTGGACTAATTCTGAGCATATCTGGGAATTACCACCCAGGTTCCTAACATAACTAAAGAAAGCCTTGTGATTATCCTTAGTGTCCTGTGCAATTTTTCTCTCTAAGCTGGCCTTAGATGATTTTATGAGTGCCCGTAGTTTTTTGCTAATACTGATCAGAGATGCCTTCCCTTTTTGGGATTTTGCTCTATCATTTAGTAGCTTCCTCCTTCTATTGTATAGTTTGTTTATGGCTGGGGTCCACCAGACAGGACGCCTGCCTTTGGAGGATTGGGTCTTGGTTTTATTTGGGATTGCATGATCCATGCATTCCTGAAGGTGTTCATAGAATGCATTTATAAAGGATTCTGCGGTCTGAGCCGTATTTTCCACAGGCCCGGGGGCTTTGAAGGATTCCACCTCGGTTTTGAGGAGTGTGAAATTTGCTTTAGAGAAGTTTTTCACTGTGGTTTTCTGGGCAGGAGGTGGGGTCGGGATGTGAATATCCAGTGAGATTAGTTTATGGTCTGATCTTACCAGTGAGGGATACACTTCTTGTTGCAAATGGTCTAATTAGGCCATCAATACTGCAGTTATGTGAACTCCAAATTTGTATTTATTATCTCCCAAACATTCATTCAGTCTTTTTTAAACAAACATAATGAGCATGACTGTTTAACTATTTCTGTAGTTTTATTCCAAGGTCTCGATACTAGTTGTGTCACATATCTCTCCATTGTTTTCGTTTTATTATTATTATTCATAATAGTTAAGACCACAACATCTTATTCCTAGATAGGATTCAGGCAAGGTTTGTCCTAGACTTACCCTCAGATCTTCATCAGTTAATGCATTAACTGCCAGACACAGTTTATCTCTGACCAATGTATACAGCACGTGACAGGTGATTAATATTCTCTATTATTTTGGTAAAACGTCTTTGCACAATTTCCAAAACTCTTATATTTGAAGTTCTTAAATTACAGAGAGATACATTATAGTTTGTCATAAGTCTCACCATAGATATGAATTCATTGTTTAAAAAATTAGAATCTCTTGTTTCTAATATATTCAGTATTAAACCAACTTGTTTCAGCGCCCTTTCTTTGATGTCTTCTACATGAAACTTAAGAGTTCATCTCAATTCCAACTATAATACTAAGATCTTTTACTAGGTCAATGATATCAAGTTCATTTTCCCACCATTATTCTATAGCCCATATATTTACTAAAAATAACTACTTTGCTTTTTTACACATTCATATGTAAGTACCAGGCTAGCTGCCCTTGCAGGCCTTTTTAAGCCTAGCTAATTTTCCTTTCTGTGCTTGAAATAACCTGTCCTATTTAGTTGCAGATTGGCCTTACACATCCCAAATCTCATGGTTGATAATTATATATTACCCCTTATGAGAATAACTGGGATATTACCATAGATAATTTGCGGGGGCCCGTGCATGGGATAAAGCATTTAGGAGTTGCCTCTGTCTATTAGTAGCACAGAGGGCAGACCTGGGAAAACATTTCTGTTTATCTTCCATATATCTAAGCTGTGCTTGAAAATGGATAGGGATGAACTTTATTTTATGTGGATAGGAAGTCTGTTCCACAGCAACGGTATCCTCTGTGAGATATACATATCCCTCCAAACCATTCTGTTAATGTTGCAGAAGAGGTGTAGATCCATAGACTGAGTATTTCTGATGGGTCAGAGGATGCCTTGTATGCTGGACACAGGTCACCTCTTAGGAATTTGTAGGATAATGAGTATAGTGACAGGGCTTTGAATCAGTTCATGTTGGACATGTTGTTTAGGCCTTGTATCTTTTAGTAAGGTATCTCTGTGGGCATTCCATTTGTTGCATTTGTCTGGACAGATACATGCCAAGATGGGCAATATATTCAATAACTGGTCTAATGAGGGCTGAGTAAAGGGGACAATGACATACCTAGATCTAGACACAATCCCTTTGTTTATGAGCTATGCAATATAGAAGGACTTTCTTACAACAATAAACATTTGTTGGTCAAAAGTTAGATCACTGTCCACATAAGTTCCCAAATCCTGAACAACTGGGTAAACTCTTTGGGGGATACTATCAATGTGGTAGTTCCCTGGGTAGATGACTTCCCAAAGAATACAATAATGCATTTTTTTGGCATTTAGTTTCAGTCCATGATTTTGGCACAAGTTATTTATTTGACACAAACCTTCCTGCAGAATGGCTAAGTCATTTGGGGATTCAATGACTGCTCCTAGATTGCAGTCGTCTGCAAACTTAGGCAGCCAGATCCCTTTGGTACTGCCTTTTACTTCAGAAAAATAGATGCCAAACATGAGAGGTTCCAGATCAGAACCCTGGAGGATTCCACTGGTGACTGTTCCCTTTGTGGAGGCAACTTCCCCTATTTTGATCATCTACATCTTAGCTGTGAGCCAGTTGGCAACCAAGTGGGTGATGTAGGGGTTTATTCCCAGTCTACTTAGCTTTTCTGCTATGCCTGAGTGGGGAATTGCATCAATAGCTTTGGCCAGGTTGAGGTATGAGATGTGTATCATTTTGTCTTAATCTGTTTATAAAAAAAAATGGTGGCACCCTGTGTGGCAGCGGCTGCTTTGGATCCCTACAGAAAAGCGCGCTATTTGTCTTGTTTTTCATCAGAAACAAAAGGAAAAACAGATTTAAGGGCAAGAAATGAAGGTATGATTAACTACAATGCTGAGAATCTTCTGAAAATCTGATCTGATATCTCACTGTGCTGCATGCTTGATGAACTACTAGCAGAGAAGCCTGTAAACTCAAACACACTCCAGGAACTCCTGAAGCTTGGAATCTTACCAGAACATTCTAAAAACTGCAGAAACCTGTCAAACCTGTCTAACCAGTTGACAATCAGACATGGGAAACATATTAAAAGGAAAAGTTGTGAAAAATCAAGAAAGAGAGGCTCTAGAGCAGGAATTAAGGCAAGACTGAAAAGAAATCCACACAGGCCTGTGCCTCCTTCCATGCTGCTGGCAAATGTACACTCACTGGAAAGCAAGCCTTCCACACACACTAAAGTGAGAAATAGTTGTTTGCTTGTGTTCACTGAAATTGGCTGAACTCCAATATAAATGATAGTACAATATATGTGGAGTAGTTAGAGGTAAGCAATTGGGCTGCTCCTCAGGAGTGCAGATAAGGCTGTCCAGAGAAGGAGTCTCTGCAGCCTTGGTTATGAGGACCCCCCCTCAGCCTCTGTAGGGCATCTTCCAGAATTGTTACCCCCTCTGCCCCTGGGGGTATCACTACATGCGGCATGGAAAGGACCCCGAGATTTTTTGTGCCACATTTTCTCATTCCTCCGATTCCTGGAGAAGGTATCTTGAGGATTGGAAAACCGTAGGCCTATGGCAGACAGGGTCTTTCCAACTTGCTCACACCTGGCTAGCATGTCGTTCACTTTAGAGCCAAAAAAGGATGATGCTTTGATGGGAGCATTCAAAAAGAAAGACTTGAAGGGGTCCGTGAGGTCGCAAATGTGCATCCAGGCATGACACCTCATGACAATGCCCAAACCCACTGCTCTAGCCACCCCTTTTGTCACATGTGAAAACAACCTCATGAATGAGTTGGATATCGATTCCAGGGTTGTGTGCTGTGAGGCTACTTTTTCCCTGACCTCATCAGACAGCTATCCTGTGAGTGTCCCAGAGAGTTCAGAGATCAAGTCACTCTGGAGTCTCGTAAAATGTGCCAAATAGTTCAGGAACTGTATAGCAAAGGTCCCTGATGCAAAACCTCGCTTCCCAAGTCTGTCCATCGCCTGGGACTCCCTGTTGGACAGGTAGACAGCGAGATTTTCCTCATTTCCTCAGCCAAGTCCTTTTTTGTGGCTGCCGCCATCACCACAGCATTGACTGGTAACCCTCTGGACCAATGCAGGTTCTTCTTAGGAGGGGAAAGAATTTTATCAGGTCTCCAAGGGACCGCCTCAATGGAATCAGGGTTCTTCCAAGTGCACTGCATGATGACCTGGATGAGCTTGTCACCAGGAGGGGTCACCCATGAGGTAGAAGGCTGGGTGCGGAAAGCCTATAGGAACACAGACTCCTCAGACGAAGGGTTGGATGGCTTCCAGTCACCTCTCTGCTTTAGCATTTCCAGGATGTCTCCAAAGGAGACATCATCAGGAGGTGACTGAGGGGACCCTTCACCATCACCGTAATCAGTGTCTTCCGTTAAGGACTCTGTGGGTGAGTCCATATGCTTCCTTTTGCACATCCTCTTTCGAGGGGGCTCTTCAGTGGGGTTCTCTGATGAGGACTCAGAAGAGCAGGTACCTTGAACAGGGGTGTCCTGTGGCTTCTCTGCCCAGTATCCCAAGGGGGAAAAACTGGGGTTCCGGCATCAAAGGAGTGCTTCCAGAAGTGACAGCCCTCTCCATCGTGCAGAAAGCAGGTCTGCCCTAGAGGGATGGGAACCCAGAACCAAGAAAGACAACCTCGGGACCAGGGTCACACCCCGCTCAGATGAACCCGCCCCCACAGATGGAGCATCATGCAGGATCTGTGCGGACGGGGCTATCAGCACTGAGGATGGAACAGAGGAGAAACACAGCTCCATGTCCTGGGCCGAGGTGCCCACCTACCAATCCCCAGGTTGAGGAAGGACCGGTTCCATAGGAACCGAAGACCAAAGGGACAAACTTGGGCCCTGAGTGAGGTGCATTATAGGTGCTGAAGTGATGGGTTCTGAGAAGGACATCAGAGCAGAAGGCTTCAGAACCAAAATGGTCGAAGGAGGAGTGTAAGAAGGAATCCATGGAAAGATCAACCCAAGTCCTGCAGGTGGATGGGTCATAGAAAGTGTGGGTATCCCCCTGGCTGACAAAAGCTGGTCCACAAGATGCACCAGGTCATGTTACGACAAGCTCCTGGTGGATCAAGTGGATACTCCAGACAGAGTGTCAGGACGGTCAATGAACAGGCTATGCACCTTGCCCAGAAATGGATCTATGGAAGGGGAGTATCGGGTCTGTAGTGCAAGGTCTGCCGGCACCAGTCTCAAGTTTTGAGACTGGGAGTAATGGGGTCAAATCCAACTTTGTCTGAAAAACGCTTGGTGCCGAAGTGGCACTCGGAGCCGAAACGGTCAGTTCCAAAATCGTAACTGATGAAGGTGTGCCCTGAGCCGAAGTGACCACAGGTGCCAGGTATTGAACACTGCTACAATGAATTCTATTTGTTGTGTAGGAGTAAGGCTTGATTTCTCCCAATGTATCATTATTCCTAACAATTTTGCCTCAGAGAGAATAATGCAGAGCTGTTACCAGAAGACGCTCGGTGTGGGCAGTGAGGAGCCAGTCATCCAAATATTGAAACACCTGGAATCCTTGTAGTCTCAAGTGAGCTGTGACCACTGCCATGCACTTCATGAACACTCTGGGGGCTGTAGAGAGACCAAACGGCAGGGCACGAAATTGATAATGACTGGACCCTAGCCAGAAGAGAAGCAGACTCCTGGAGCATTTGTCCATCTTGATGTGGTAATATGCATCCTGGAGATCTATCGAGCACATCCAATTGCCTTCCCTTAAAAAGGGAAGAATGGACTGAACCGTGACCATCTGGAATTTGGTTTGGTTGACAGACTTGTTTAAGCTGCTGAGATCAAAAATGGGTCTCCAGTCCCATCTTTTTTGGCACCAAAAAGAATCTTGAATAAAATCCAGATCCACGTTGGTCTGGTGGGACTGGTTGGATGAGTCTTTTTTTGAGACAGCTTTATTATCTCTGAAGATGCTTCTTCCCTTTGACTGGGTGGAACATTGGGAAGCTTTTTTGGAAGATTTGGTTGATAAGAAAGGGAAATGGTGTAACCTCTGGTGATTATACTCTGCACCCAATGATGTTACAGTGGTTACAGATTGCCAGGCAGCTTGGTACAGACAGGAATGACCCCCCAACTGCTTCCAGAGATAAATACAAAACAAAAAATAAACTTGTAACCAAAAACAAAAACAAAGATAGGCAGCAAGCTGCAGAATTCCAATCAGTTTATTGTTAGTGCTTTCGTTCAGGAAATATATGAACTTCTTCAGACAAAGAAACCCCAAGAGTCCTCAGTTAAAATAAAACTGTCAATTAAGATGAGATAATTAATTATAAAACTAATTAACATGGCTTGAGAAATTTAAAGAGCCAGTGTTATACAAAGTAAAATGTATATGTAAATAAATATAAATGCTTGTTCACTGAAATTGGTTGAACTCCAATATAAATGATAGTACAATATATGTGGAGGGATGTCATTATTTCATGCTGACAGAAATCAGTCTCTCTGTGGTAAATTTTGTGGAGGGGGGTTTCTGTGTGTATCAACAACAGCTGGTGTACAAACTGTGAAATAATCACCTATCACTGCTCAGAGAGCATTGAGCTCATGTCACTAAAATGCAGACCCTTCTACTCTCCTAGGGAATTCAATGGAGTGAGTATTACAGTTGTTTACATCCCCACCTAGTGCTAATACCAATGTGGCACTGAATATTCTGTGTCTGTCAATAAATAACCTCCACAATAAGAAACCTGAGTTTACTCATATAATTGTAGGTGATTTCAATCAAGCTGACTTGAAATCTGTATTACCCCATTACCATCAACATGTAAACTTTGCAACAAGAGGGGAGAACACTCTGGATAAGGTGTACACAAATGTAAAACTGGCCTACAAAGCAGCACCTTATCCACATCTGGGCAACTCAGACCATCTGGCCATCATGCTGCTTCCTGCATACACACCACTGCTGAAAGGGGGCAAACCTACAACCAAACAAGCAAGGATACAGCCTGAGGGAGCAGTCTTGGCACTACAGGACTGCTTCGAATGTACAAACTGGTTGGTGTTTAGAGAGGCAGCTGTAAAAAAACACCATATTGACCTGGAGGAGTATACATAATCTGGGATTGGCTTATATTTTAAAATAAACCAAAAATTCAACACCTCGAATCCACAGGCAGCAATGTTTAATAATGAACAGAAACCAGTACAAATAAAATAAACGCACTAGTCAGAGTACCAAACAAAAGAATATATTAACGTTGTCTGTATTGTCGTTTTTGTCATCAACTTTGTCAGATAGCTGTTAGCTTTCATTCATCCCCTTATTTATAGGGCTACCAATTAATTCCTCTCCAATGAAATAAACAATTCAATTACATAAATATCCTGGTGTGTTTCGATAAAAATTTAAATATGAATAAAAAATTATGTCACTCTATTTAATATGTAATCAGAATATAATATTAAATTTACTACAAACACAAGTATTTAATACAAAATATATATTTAAAAATATGAAATTTGTAAAATTGAACACAATTACTCCCTCTAGTGACTTGTATGGACATATTTTCTCAAAAAACAAATCCATTGTACCAAAATATACTCAAAATGCATGTTATAATGTAATATAAAATAAAAAACTTCTCATAATAATTTTAAAAGAAATGAATAGTAAAAATTTTTTTCAAAGTTTAGCAGATCTCAATTTGAGTACTGGACCCAGGGAAACCATATCGTTCAAACCTGGGAACCTAGTGGACTCTAGTACAATTTGCCAAAATAATTCTCTGTATTCCACCCGGGTTTCCCACATTCCTCCCCTAGGGTCAAATTCCACTACCTCTAACACAAAAAACTGGAATTTAGCTTCTTTACATGTTTTGGTGTGTTTGTATAATGCATTACTATCCTTCGTAGTCCTGATGTCATATAGATGTCCGTAAATTCTTTGTTTTAACTTCCTTTCACTTTTGCCAACATAAAAGGAATCACATTCTTTGCATACCGATACATATATTATTCCTTTTGTATTACAATTAATGTATGCATTCAAATGGAGTTTCCTTTTTCTAGCTTTTAGGTAATAACAGTCACCAATTATTAAATGGGTACAAAAGTTACATGCTCCACATTTAAACAGTCCTCTTTTATTTTGTATCCCCTTATTCATACACATTTTTTTTATTCATATTTAAATTTTTATCGAAACACACCAGGATATTTATGTAATTGAATTGTTTATTTCATTGGAGAGGAATTAATTGGTAGCCCTATAAATAAGGGGATGAATGAAAGCTAACAGCTATCTGACGAAGTTGATGACGAAAACGACAATACAGAGAACGTTAATATATTCTTTTGTTTGGTACTGTGACTAGTGTGTTTATTTTATTTGTACTGGTTTCTGTTCATTATTAAACATTGCTGCCTGTGGATTCGAGGTGTTGAATTTTTGGTTTATTAGTATTGTTTCCAACACTATCCGCTTGTTTATTTGGTTCGTGGTTTTTACGGATGGATTCAGAGGGAGCATTTGGTATGGACAGTTTCCAGCTTGGCTCTGAACTTGAAGAGCTACGCAAGCTTATTGGTCAGCTGACGCAGTTGATGGGACTTCTGACACCCATGAGCCAATCCACGGCCAAGCTGCTATTGTCGCTACCACTTCCAGGGAACCAGGAAGCAGAAGGGCGAACGCTTCACAATGAGAGAGTGGCGTTTACACAAGAAAACGATAAACGAGCAAGGGAAACAAATAACAGAGTGGTTGATACAAGTATTGATGGTTTCCCTAGGCTATTTTTAACCAACAACAATGAAGAAGATTCCCCTAAAGAAGCGAGGAGTATTACTAACACAAACACTAACCAGAAAACAACCGAAAGTAATGGAAATGTGACAGGTACCAAAAAACAACTTTCTGACATTCTTAATGTAAAGTTTGACTTTAAAATTAAAGCTTCTGTGTCTGGCAACAATGGGACATACAGTAATATGTTGGAGGACTTGGACTTTTTCCTTTATAAGTTTAAAATGATGGACATGGATAACTCATATTTGAAACATTGCCTGTCTTTAAATATAGTGCCTAAAGGATTGAGAGTTTGTAAATATCCTAACAAAGTTGTAGAAGGCAGTGACTTTCATTGTGATTTGATAACAGCTTTTGACAAACGTGGAATGGAAATAATGAGAGCAATTATAAAGAATAATGAGAACAAAATGGAGAAACTGTATTCTAAAATTGAACACATTAATAAGGGTATTATTAGTGACTTGTTTTTTACAACAGAAGAAGAAAAAGCCAAATATTTTAAAATACTAAAGAACATAGAGCTTAGATGCACTGAAGTGCAAAATAGAAAATTCAGCAAGATAGAAAGGGACCTCAATGAATACAAAACAAAAACCCACTACCCAAAGCCCAAATATAAGGTGAGAAGAAATAGTGGTGGTTACATTAGTGAAAGTGGGGAAAATAAAGGTAATGGAGATGTTTTCTTTTCAGACGAGAATCTTGATACTACAGAATTTCCTCCTTTAAGAAGGTCTGAAAGGCTTAGGTCAAAAAATCAGCTGAATATAATTCAAAAAACTACAAGGGCAACCAATGAAGACCTCAAATGAGGAATCCAGTAAGATGGAACTAGTGGCAGGTATAACCAATACAGGTTTTAAATGGACATATAAGGATTTTAGTATCTTTAATTATTCTAGTTATCCCATTAACACCACTACTTTTGATTTATTTTCTAAAGGGTTTGGTTTTATTCCTGCACAGAAAAATATTTTTAAGTTATTGGTGGACCTTAAACTATTTTTAAGGAAAAAGAATTTACAACTAATGTGTAATGGTATAACATCTGAAAGAAATGAAAACAGTTTGAGACGGAAGAGTACTTTTAACCCTCCACTACATCCACAGTTAAAAAACTTTGAAAGAACATTGGAGAACACACTAAGAACTACCTTAAAACAAAAACATGTGAAGCAAAATCTGACATTACCAGAAAAAACTATGCTAGGGGAAATTTGTAATGACAAAAATCTTAGGGTTATGAAACCCGATAAAGGTGGGGGAGTGGTGTTTATGGAACATATAATATATGAGGGTAAAATGATGGAAATTTTAAACAATTCAGAGAAATATATTAGAACTTCCATAAATGAGATTAATATAGCTTAAAAGAAGACTTACATTCTTCTCAATGATTTACTAATGGAGGGGTTAATTGATTTAGAAACTTTTAGATATTTAAAAGTAGAAAGACCTAAAGTACCTTCTATTTTCGGAATTCCGAAAATACATAGGATGTTAATGACCCTCCCTTGAGAGCAATAGTATCAGCTGAGGGTTCTATAACTGCACCCCTTGCAAAATATGTGGATTTAAAAGTAGAGTCTTGTTGTTAACAATAAAAACATTTTAAAGGATTCATGGGACCTATTAAGGAAACTAGATCATTCATTATGTTCCGAAGAACTATCTTTTGGTACTCTTGATGTTATAGACCTGTTTACCAGTATTCCTCATGACATTGGTCTAGAATGGTTTGAAGAAATGTTGGTTGAACACCAAACACTAACACACAATGAATTTAGAACTGTACTGGTACTTATGGAAAAGGTGTTGAAGAACAACTTTATATTTTTTGAAGGGGAATACTTCAAACAAGTGAGAGGTGTGGCTATGGGAGCACATTGTGCTCCCACTTACGCCAACATTATTATGGCTTATTGGGAAAATCATTTTTTACTAAATTCCAAGTACAAAGGGTCCTGGGTTTTCTATGGTAGATTCCTAGATGACCTGTGTCTATTGTGGAAAGGGGATCAAACATCTTTTGAGAACCTGGTTGACTATCTCAACAACACGACCACTTTTTTACATTTTACATCTAAATTTGAACATCATGTATTAAATTACTTAGACGTATCCATCACAAAAGATGGAAATCAATTTGTTTCGAAAGTTTATAGAAAAGAGACATTTTCGAACTCTTATCTGCATTACAACAGTTCTCACCCCTATTCTCAAAAAAGAGGGGTGATTAAGGGTCAGTTAGTCCGTGTAAGCAGGATGACTTCTGACAATGAGGGGTTCAAAAAGGAATGTGAATGGTTAAAAGAACTGTTTTTAAATAGGGGTTACCCTGGTAATTTATTTGATGAAATACTGATAGAGGTACAGGAAGGTAGGAATACCAGGTTTGCCCCAATTATAGGCACAGCTGAAAAAGAAGTTATAATGGTTATCAAAGAGAACCCATTAGACACGTATGGTACAGGTATTATAACCACTTATGATGGCCAGTCTGGCCTGATAAGGAAAATTATAGATAAAGAGTGGGGAAATTTCACCAAACTATCAGATCTCAGCTTCATATTTGATGACAGTCTTAAATACGTTTACCGTAAAGGAAACACTATAAAAAATCTAATAGAGAGGGGTTCAAAGAATGTTGGTATGAATAAGGGGATACAAAATAAAAGATGACTGTTTAAATGTAGCATGTAACTTTTGTACCCATTTAATAATTGGTGACTGTTATTACCTAAAAGCTAGAAAAAGGAAACTCCATTTGAATGCATACATTAATTGTAATACAAAAGGAATAATATATTTATCGGTATACAAAGAATGTGATTCCTTTTATGTTGGCAAAAGTGAAAGGAAGTTAAAACAAAGAATTTATGAACATCTATATGACATCAAGACTAAGAAGGATAGTAATGCATTATACAAACACACCAAAACATGTAAAGAAGCTAAATTCCAGTTTTTTGTGTTAGAGGTAGTGGAATTTGACCCTAGGGGAGGAATGTGGGAAACCCGGGTGGAATATAGAGAATTATTTTGGCAAATTGTACTAGAGTCCACTAGGTTCCCAGGTTTGAACGATATGATTTCCCTGGGTCCAGTACTCAAATTGAGATCTGCTAAACTTTGAAAAAAATGTTTACTATTCATTTCTTTTAAAATTATTATGAGAAGTTTTTTTATTTTATACTACATTATAACATTCATTTTGAGTATGTTTTGGTACAATGGATTTGTTTTTTGAGAAAATATGTCCATACAAGTCACTAGAGGGAGTAATTGTGTTCAATTTTACAAATTTCATATTTTTAAATATATATTTTGTATTAAATACTTGTGTTTGTAGTAATTTTAATATTATATTCTGATTACATATTAAATAGAGTGACATAATTTTTTATTCATATTTAAATTTTTATCGAAACACACCAGGATATTTATGTAATTGAATTGTTTATTTCATTGGAGAGGAATTAATTGGTAGCCCTATAAATAAGGGGATGAATGAAAGCTAACAGCTATCTGACGAAGTTGATGACGAAAACGACAATACAGAGAACGTTAATATATTCTTTTGTTTGGTACTGTGACTAGTGCGTTTATTTTATTTGTACTGGTTTCTGTTCATTATTAAACATTGCTGCCTGTGGATTCGAGGTGTTGAATTTTCGGTTTATTAGTATTGTTTCCAATACCATCCGCTTGTTTATTTGGTTTATATTTTAAAATGTGTTGATAACGTAACAGTCATCAAATGTATCACCATGCATGCTAATCAGAAACCTTGGCTATCTGGTGAAGTATATGAGCGCCTAAAGGCACATAATGCTGCATTTAAATCAAAAGACAAGGATGCCCTAAGAGAGGCCAGAGCTATTCTAAGTAGAGATATAAAGGAGGCTAAGAGGACCTATGAACGTAAAATTCAGGGACACTTCTCTGACCAAAGGGACTCCAGATGTCTCTGGCAAGGCATACAAGGCATAACCAACTACAGGCCTGCATCTTCCCCATGTGATGACAACACAGAATATCTGAACAAACTAAACTCCTACTTCAGCAGATCTGATATGGACAACATCACTATTCCAAATAAGCTCCCTGTCAAACAGGGTGAGGAGGTGCTATGTCTAAGAACATCTGATGTTTTAAGACCCTGAGGCCAGTAAATCCAAGAAAAGCAGCTGGTCCTGATAATATTATGGGAAAGGTTCTAAGTGACTGTTCTACCCAAATGTCCATTGTACTAACAGATATATTCAGTACATCCCTACAACTAGCCATTGTATCCAGTTGCTTCAAAAATACTACAATCATTCCCTTACCCAAGAAATCCCAGCTGACAAGCCTAAATGATTACCAGCCAGCTGCTCTTACATCAACAGTAATGAAGTGTTTTGAGTGGTTGATCAAGAACCGTATCTCTTCAAGCCTACCTGCAACACTGGATACATTACAGTTTGCTTATAGATCTAACCGCTGCATGGGCTGATGCAAAAGCTATAGCACTTCATGAATCCTTGGCACATCTAGAGAACAAGAATTGCTATGTCAGAATGCTGTTCATCAATTTTAGTTGTGCCTTTAATATTGTCATCCCCAAGAATCTGATATTAAAGCTGATCCAGCTGGGCATCAACACCCCCCTATGTAACTAGATTCTGGACTTTCTCATCAACATACCTCAAAAAGTAAGTGTGGGAAATAACAGTTCAATCAGAATTACATTGAGCATGTGTGTCCCTCAGGGCTGCATCCTGAGCCCTCTGCTGTTTACCTTGTTGACGCACGACTGCATGGCCAAGCATGAATCCAACAAAATCATTAAGTTTGTGGATGATACCACTATCATAGGTCTTGTCAGAAATGGTAAGGAAACAGCCTATAGGGATGAAGCAGAGCATCTGATAGGCTGATGGAAGAGCACCAATTTGGCTTTAAATGCAAGCAAGACCAAAGAATTAATAGTGGACTTCAGGAGGACTCAGGAAATAGATCAACCTCTCAAAATTAAGGGGCTGGTAGTGGAAGGAGTCAAAAACACCAAATTATTGGGGGTGCACATGTCAGATGACCTATCCTGTTCGACTCATAATAGCCACACAGTGAAGAAAGCACAACATCTGCACTTCTTATGGAAACATAGGAAAGCAAACCTGTCTCAGTCCATCTTCAAAGCCTTCTGCAGGGGTCCATTGAGAGCATCCTCTCAAATAACATCAAAGTTTGGTATGGTAACTGCAAAGCATCTGACTGCAAGGCTCTCCTGATGGTAGTGAGGACAGCAGAAAAAGTCATTGGTTTCTTACTCCCATAAATGGATGATCTGCATGAGACTCAGTGTGTGGAAAGAGCTAGGAAGATAATCGACGATCCCACTCACCCTGCCCATGGCATGCACTTCTGCCTTTCCTCAGGCAGGCAGTATCGTAGCTTACACTGCAAAACATCTAGACTGAACAGGAGCTTCTTCCCTCTATCCATAAGGCTGCTGAACTTGAATGCCAGGCATGACAATGAATAATCAGATCAATAGGCCACTTGCTGTGAAGTAGCAATTAGTAATCTCTCTGACAAACTGTTTCAGTAACTAGTACAGTTGGCCTGATTTCTTATGCAATTACTTCCTGAATGTGCAATAGTTAGGCGTGAGTCACCACTCCATACATGTGCAATATGAATATCAGAATATATCATACTACAACCAATGAAGTGCAATATTCTAAGCAATCACAATGTGAAGTCATAGTCTTTGCGATACCTACTGGTATAATATTGTCTAATGTCTTCCGGTCCAATTGTTGTACTTTGTTGTGTTGTTAATATCGTAATTATTACTTTATGTGCATTAGTCTTACTGTCATTCAAGCTATTTGTTCATTGTTATGTCTTGCATGGGGACCAAAGCAACATCATTTCACTCAGCTTGCACTCCTGTATCTATCTGATTGACAATAATGTTTACTTTGACTTTGACTGTTGCTTCGGTGCCCTTTTCAAAAAATCCACCAGAATGAGTGACCTGTTTACTAAGACGGGTCCAGTGTTTGGAGGTTCCTTATGTTCTGATTGATTAATTCCATGATAAGTCTTTCCATGGCTTTGCATATCAGGCTGGTCAGACATATGGATATGTAATTGCCTGGATTTGTGGAAGGTCCTTTTTTATGCAGGGGAATGACTGTAGCTGTTCTCCATGCACTTGGTACAAAACCTGTATGGTGGCTTTGACTGAACAATATTGTTAAGGGTGTGGCTAAATCATGTTTCATGCTATTTAAGTTGCATCCAGGGATATTATCAGAAACCACTGATGCAGTACTTTTAGACTGTAATCCTGAATTATTAGTCCAATCATCTATACTAGTTAAATACTTATTTAAATCCTCCACATCTTTAAGATTATCATTGGGGAACCAACTTTACAATCAACATATTATTGTTAACCAAATGTTGATGATATAGGCATTTCCATAAATACCATATTGAAAAGAATAGGTCTCAATATAGAACCTTGAGGTACTCCCATAGACAATGCCTTTCAGTATCCAAAAGCCTGGAGGAGACAGGTGAAGACCATCTCTGGCAAAGCAGCGTGGTCTGTTGACCATGTCTTCCCAGGATAACAGATACAGAAGCTAAACCAATTGTAGAAATTAATCATTTTTAGTCTGTTTTGTGGCATCATCCTGGGTAAAAGTAAAATGCTACTTAGTGCTAGGGACATATCTGCCTGGAATACATAATCTGAGAGTTCTTCAGTCATCCCTCTCTTCAATTAGTCCAGAGAGGTATGTCTCAAGTCATTCACTCCAACTTGTACTATGACAGAGTCATAATGGTAATTGTTGTTGAGTGACTTGAGTGCATGCATGATTTGATGGATCCTGGCACCTGATAGGCAGCTAAACATGATTTCTTCTTGTCCACTATGGTGAGGGGGACATCTGTGTGTCTCACTATGGAACCACCTATGACCAGGATATTAGGTTTTGAGGTGTTTTGCCTTAGCAGCTTATTTGTTATGATATTTGTATGTGGGTTGCTATGTGAAGTGGGTTTTTTTTTGTGTTCCAGTATGTGCAATCTGTTTTCACTTGGGAGGTCTCTGGTCCTTTGTTAGGTACTTAGTGAGTATCTCTGCACAGGTGGGTCGATGTGACTTGACCTTGTCTTGTGCGAGAGGAGAGGTGTGTGTGCTGACAACCTGTTTGATGTCTTGTTTATTGTTACATGAGAAGATTGCTTCCAGCTTCATGAGTAACATCTCTCACATACTGTATTTGTTTGCTTTAGGAGCAAATGGTTGTCAGTATACATGAGGCAATTACTACATTGCCCTAGAATGCTCATGTCAATCAGGCTAGCTGGTGAAATGTTGGGAAAATGGCTGTTCATTGTAGCAGGTTAAACTGTAAGTACTAGTTGGAAAGTGGGAAGGTTGGATTAGCTTTTACTCTAAGACTCAACTAACTAAACAAGGGGACTTATTATGTTGAGGATTAGGGATTAAAGAGTGTGGTGATGCTGCTCAGTGCTTAGCTGAGTTGCCCACAGTGCAGCAGAGAAGGTTGGAAAGGTTCAGCTGACAAATGTCCAGGGAAAAATAGTTTCTAGGAGTTTGCTATTATACAGAGTGCTGTTTTGTGGGGTGTGCAGCTACACACAAATGCAAGGCTTATATACAGGTGAAATTAAACAGTTTTAAACTAGTCTGCCAATAGAAAATCATACAATGATCATTCCTCCAGCAATCCCCAGCTCAGACAAGGCTACATTTACACTCTTCCGCCACAAGTTTGCAGGGGAGCCCTTCTTAATGCAAAATTGCTGGATTTGAGTTCAAGTATTTCAAAAGCAAGCTAGATTCAGCAAGTCTGGATCTAGTCTATGCTATCTAAGCAATATTACAGTGCAAATCAAGTGCAGATAATGAAGCAGGCACAGACAGAAAAAAAAACAGTCAAAAAGGCATCAATTAATCCAGTAAAACAGTTAAATGCAGTAGATCAGCACACTTCTGCCACAAAGGTGCAGAAAAACACCTTCTTAATGTAGTGAATGGATGTACCTTCGTTGAAGGTTGTGCATCAGGGCTGGTAACTCGGCACGTAAAAATCAACTACCAATCATTAGCAGACCGGAGCTCTGCTGTGGCGACCCCTAACTGGGAAAAGCTGAAAGACACAACAAAATGTAGAGTAGCTGGTTTGGAGCCCAAGTGTCACAAAACCACACAAACTGCATACAACAGCACTACAACTAACAGATACAATGTAATACAGTGCAATTGATTACTAAAAGCAGCAGCAGACAGTACATTTTTTTCTGAAACTGCTGAGGTACAGCCACAGTATATAAGAGAAATGCAAAATAATACTTAGACCCTTTTGTGTGTTTCCCAACTCAGACAGACCAGGCAAACACATACCACCGTCAGACGAACAATCCCAGTCCTCCCACTGCAAAAGCACAGTAAAGGAGTGTCCAGAGTGAAATGCTACCAAAAATAAACTTAGAAGATACACTTAAAGATATGGATACAGCAGTGGACTTTAAACAGCTTATAAAATTATGATCATTCAATAAAAATACTTTCCTTTGTATAAATAAGCCAAAAGCCACTCAATTGTACAGAATTTATAAAGGCACTAAAAACAAGATAAGCTGATTAATAAGCCCTTCAGCCAATAAAACTAAATGCAGAACTCTCAAGTGTTTCACCAACCTAAACAAACCAGCCTTCCTCCTGGTGCACTAGATGGAAAATCCAGTGTGTGTTTAAGTATCACTCAAGAGACAATAAATATAGGTTTCCTTTCCGCACCCAGCACAGAAATCCTAGCAGTGCTGTAGTTTCTGCAAGCTTCAAATCTTTTCAGCAAAATACAAAGGGCAAGAAATTCACTGTGTATTTAAGTATCACTCAAGAGCCAATTAACCAATATAAAAACATATAAAATGAGCAGCCTCTTCTCTCACATTGGCTTTTGAAATAGCTAATACTCTATTGTAGGCAATGCAAAATAGTACTAAAAGCCTGAAATACAAAGGATTAACAGTCTTGTATATTAAACAAGACTATAATAAACAAGAGTAATGCAGCAGCCAACCCCCCACCACACCTCTTATTTTACTGTTGTTACTATGAGGTTGTAGTGTCTTGGAATAATATTAAGCATAACTTTTCACATATAACAGAGTTTGCTTTTACTCTAAGGTGATATGAAATCAAAGAATAAATGAATACAGGGCATGTGTTTGTCTGCATGTGGAAGGATGATGCAGGGAGCCTTCCCCCATTCATTAAAATTTTCTTATTGTAGGGTTTAATAATGATGCTTTTCAGTTATGTATGTTTTGAGGTTTTATGTATCTGCCTGGACTGACTATGAGTCAGCCATTTGTGATTTTTCAGGTTTCTGTAGTAGACGTTTATATGGCAGATTTACATCTATTTAAATGTAGACCCCCCCCCCCCCCGAAGGACAGTAGCTGAGTCAATCACCTCAAACCGTCAGATGCTTGAGTGTTTTTAATATGTTTCAGGTCTAGCATGATACAGTGGAGGAATGAGCTGTATTTCACCCTTAAAGGGCTTTTTATATTTCCCCAAGGTTTGTGCAACTGTGGAATTAGCCTATATAAAGGATAGGTGGTGGTGAAATCCTTTTTGCAAAAAAAAGAAAAAAATGTTCCCAAATCTGTAATGTATATGCATTTGGGAAGTCTGCATTAGGATACATGTTTATAGGAAATCAATATCAATTTCCATTTGTAGAGCCATTCTTTGTATGTATGTATATACACTATATATATATATATATATATATATATATATATATATATATATATATATATATATATAAAATGTATATATATATATATATATATATATATATATATATATATATATATAAAATGTATATGTGTGTTAACTCTCTCAATCTACTTTGAAAAAATATCCATTGGTGTTCCAGTTTGTCAATCAATGGAAATCACTCATAAACAATTAAATTAAAAATTCTGTTTAGCACAAAGACCAAGTTACACTTTGGAAAATAGGTCTGAAAAAGGCTTTCCATTTCACAAAAGGACTAATGTGACTATACACTCCTTATAGGATTTTGCAAAATGACATCATGAAAAAATGAAGGGAAGCAAAGGGAAATTGCAGTGTCTGGGTAGAGAACTGAATTATACTGATAAATTTATTTAGGGGAGTTATCTTCTTTACCTACTGTAGGTCAGTGTGTATGAACAGCTTTAAGAAGCTTCCTAGGGGCTTGCACAAGTGTATAAATACTGAGCACGTGTGAGCCCGATTGCCATTTTGCATTAAGTTGTTGAGATGTAAGCATGTATGTCTATATAGTCTGTCATTTAAACTGTTCATTTATATTTTGTAAAGTTGCTGTCCATCCTGATGTGTTTCTGTGTAATACAGCATATAAACAAACTCCTCCGCCTGTTCGTCATCTATAACAGAGAGAGACAAGTGAAATGGTGTCAGAAATGGCATGTCTAAAAGGACATGGTGTCAGAACAGGCATGGCTAAAAACGGACATGGGGACAGAAGGGAAACCAGATTCTTCAGTCTGAGACCAAGAGGCAGTCAGTTAACACTGGAGGAATATATAGGCGTGAATCATCCCTATTGCACGCATAATTCACAAAACGGGTCAGAAACAAATTTCAGATATTAAAACTTGCTCAAGCTATTTCTTATTTACAAAATATGAAACAAGGCATACTGAATGCTCTAAATGAATTTCTAAGTAACAGAAATATCCGATATTATGATATATTAACAGAAATGTTTGAAGCAACTATGGAAAATGTTTGAAATAAAGTCCAAGTTGCATAAAACAAATAAAATAAGGGAAATTAACAATTTTTTTGCTAAGCACTTCTTTTTCACTTAATCAAAGCTGTCCGAGTTGTTTGACGTATATGAATTGTTCATATGTTTGTGCAGTATTACAGTTCAGTTAATTCGCAGAATACAGCCATTACAGAGCATATTTCGCAAAGTAAAGTATTTCAAAGAGTTTATTGTGTATTTGAATGTTATTACAAGTGCTGGGTGTATGCATGTTCATACATAATTACAAGGGCCATATTTTTCAGTGTATTGGCCATAATTTGCTGGCATGGCAGATGGATTTCAAAAGCCAACCCCACTTGTATTTGATAATATTGCAGAGAACTGGAGAGTGTTTGAGCAAGAGTACAATATTTTCATACAGGCTGCATTTTCTGATAAAGATGACCATACAAAGACATTTATTGTGCTTAATTTAGCTGATGCAGAAGCCACTGAAAGGGAGCATTCATTTGTGTATGCACCTGCTGTCTTTGCAGGAGAAGGGGAAATCGTCATATAGCTGTACAGGCTGAGTCAAGGGAGGATCCCAAGTGCTTAAAACATAAATTTAGAGAAATGTGTAACCCCCAAACAAATGTTAAAATGGAAGGGCACTTATTTTACACAAGGAGTCAAATGCCTGGTGAAACTTTTGCAGCATATATAACTGACTTGAGAAACAAAGCTAAAACGATTTGGTGATTTAAAGGATGAGCTGATAAAAGACAGTCTTGTGTGTGGTATTAAAGATGATGCTGTGAGAAAGATTTTGCTTCGAGACAGTGATTTAACTTTGAATAAGATCATTGATATTTGTCAGATATATGAGCTCACAGAAAAGCACACAAATATACTTACAAATGATAGATGCATGCTTCCAGTAACTTCTAAAGCCTATGTTGATAGTATGCAGCATATGTTTAACAGAAACAGGCCCAAGCACATGGCTGCAACTTTAAACCCTGCAACACTCACAAGGAAACCCCATAGTAGCTTTCCAGCAAGTTCTAAGGTGTGGTCTGGAAACCACACAGTCTCAGTGAAGCATAAGAGTGAGCCAGCAAACCCAAAGCATGTGCCCCTATCCAGTTTCATAGCCAACTGTTGTAATTGTCGAGGAAATCATGAACCTAAAATGGAAAAATGTTTAGCTTTTGGACAGTAATGTCACAAATGCAATAAATGAAATAATTTCAAAAGGTTTTATAAATCAAAGGGCACACATTCTTTTATTATAAGGGAACACTCAAAGAAACAAGTTGATCATTTAGAAAGCCGCAACCCTACTCTTTATGTTGATGGTGTGTCAGTGCTTCATAAAACAGTCAATGCAGTAGATTTAAGGGAAAAGAATGAAGTATTTTGTACTGTTCAAAGTTGACACAGGTTCAAAGTGCAATGTTATGTCTGCAGAAACATTTGCTAGAGTATGTGCTGGTGAGAAGCTTGATTTAGCAAAGTGTGTGAAGCTTGTTGCTTATGGTGGTGAACAGATTTAAACCAAAGGCTCAGTAGTACTTTCATGTTCTTCTGCTGGGAGAAACTATGACTTGCTATTTTATGTAGTCAAAATGCATGTTCAGTCATTATTAGGGCTAAGAGACAATTTGAAAATGGGACTGCTTTCATTTAATAAGGAAGTCCATCATGTTAGTTTGAAAGACCACTACTCTAATTTCGCCCAGTATATTTTCTCTACCTATGCTGATCTTTCTAAAGCAAACTAGGCAAGCTTCCAGTTGTGTACTCCATGAAGTTAGACCCAGATGTTAGTCCATTTGTCACACCAGCCTGGAGAGTCCCTGTAGCTATGCAGAACAGAGTTAAAGCCGAGTTAGATAAAATGGTGCAGCAATGTGTCATTTGTCCAAGTGATGAACCATCTGAATGGGTATCTTTCATGGTGGTAGCTCATAAGAAAAGCTCAGATGATATCAGGATATGTATTGATGCACAAGATTTGAACAAAACACTAAAAAGACCTCATCATCCAAAGTGTACAGTTGAAGAACTCACAGCTCAGATGCCAAATGCCACTGTCTTTTCTGTCTTAGCTGCAGTGAGTTCATTTTGGCAAATTTGCTTGACAAGAAATCCTTGTTGCTCACTATGTTCAGTATTCCTTTTGACAGGTACAGATTTTTGAGAATGCCATTTGGGATAAATTCTGCCAGTGAAGTCTTTCTGTGTACAATGGAGCAATTTTTTTCTGGGTACCCCTGTGCTATTATAGTAGATGAAATTCTAGTAGGAGGTAATGGTAAAGTTGAGCATGACAGTAACCTTGAAAAAGTTCTGGAAAGAGCTCATCAAGTGAATCTTAAGATGAATCCTAAGAAGTGCAAGTTCAGGTTACTAGAAGTTACTTATGTTGGTCATTTCTTTACCAGTTCAGGCTTATGAGCAGACCCTTCCAAGCAAACAGCTATCCTTGTGATGCCAACTCCAGACAATGTAAAAGACATTCAACGTTTTCTTGGCATGGCTAACTATCTAGGCAAGTTCATTCCTGATTTAAGTCAACTAGCAGCACCACTTAGAGAGATGACACATAAAGATGTATCCTAGTCATGGTTGGAAAAACACCAAAGAGCATTTGATGTCCTGAAACTGAGAATTGCCAGTCCACCAACTCTCAGATACTATGATGTCCACAAACCAGTTACTCTTTCCTGTGATGCTTCAAAATTTGGTCTTGGTGCAGTCATACCTTAAGAGGGTCAACCTGTAGTCTATGCTTCCAGATCTCTAACCCAAACTGAAATGCAGTATGCGCAGATAAAGCGCTTTTGGCAGTTGTGTTTGTATGTTCGAAGTTCCATGATTATATTTATGGTAGACCTATCCAGATCAAAACAGACCACCAACCTCTAGTCACTATTTTGAGAATGCCTATGCCTTTAGATCCAGCTTGATTGCAATGTATGATGTTGAGATTGCAGAAGTACAATTTCAATCTTGTCTACACAAAAGGCAAACTGTTTATTTTGCTGATTATCCAGATCACCGAGAAACACCACTGAACAGCATGAGACTGAGAAACTTGATTTTGAAGTCATGGAAGTGAGAAATTTTTCTTCCACACTTCTTGATGAGCTTAGAAATCATACAGCCTCAGAGCCTGTTTTACAGAAGCTCAACCACTTTATCAATTGAGGATGGCCATCAAAGCAATCTAGTTTACCTCAGGAAGCACAACCTCATTTTTTTACAGAGATGAGATTTTGTCTGATGATGGTATTGTCATGAAAGGTCCAAACATCATTGTTCCAAAGTCTTTGCAACAAGAGTATATTATTCTCTTGCATCGTGGCCAACCAGGAACCGATTCTACAAAAAGGGGGGGGAGAGGACTAGTGTTTTGGCCTTTTATGTCACAAGACATTGAGAGATCACTTTTATTGTTTTCTGTATGTAATAATACAAAGCCACATCAACAGAAGCAACCACTTAAACTAAATCAGATTCCTGAGCTACTTTGGTCAACAGTAGCCACTGATATTTTCAATTGGAATGGTCAACATTATTTGGTGTTAGTAGACTCTTATTTCAATTGGTTCGAGATTGACCTACTTCTTAACCTAGCATCCAGTACTATCATTACTAAGTTGAAGCATCATTTTGCAGTTCATGGTAGTATGCACAAAGTTATTTCTGACAATGGTACACAGTTTACTAGCCAACAATTCAAAAGATTTGCCAAAGAGTGGGACTTTATTCTTGTCACAAGTAGTCCTGAGTATCCACACTCAAATGGTTTGGTAGAACATGCAGTTCAAAGTGCAAAACAGTTACTTGAGAAGTCAGAAATGAGATAATAGTAATGTTTTCCTGAATCTCTTGAATCTCAGAAATGTTCCTCATGATAAACATCTTGGTCCACCTGGCCACAGACTTCTGTCAAGACAAACCACAACTACATTACTGATCAGCAGTAGTTTATTGGTTCTAAGTGCTAAGAATAACAGATCAGTGAGAGCCCATCTGTTAAAGAAATGTCTATCCCACAAGTCTTATTATGACAAGTCCAGCAACCCACTCAATCCATTATGTCAAGAAGAGACAGTGAGAATGCAAATGTGCAAAGGTTATGATCAGATTGGAGTCATGAAGTGTATTTGCCCAGAGTCAAGATCGTACATTGTAGAATTCCAAGGAGCAGAGTTTAGGTGGAATCAGAAACATCTGATGCCAGTGTCTGAGCCTGTACCACAGCACCTAGCCCGTGAGAAAGACTCTTTATCTCAGAGTGAATTATCCAGCGTTCCAATTCCTGAAGACATTCCAGTGAATATACCTGTTCCTGAGAAGAATCTGAAAAGCTCCTGCTACGAGTTGTTCACTGAAGACTGTCCCTGTTGCTAAACTCAATTCTGAATACTGTGTTACTAGATCAGGTCGTATTTCCAGACCATGTTACAGATACACAGCAACTTGGACATGAACATTGTGTTTGTTTCTGATGTCTGTATTATTGCATGTCTTATTCTAATGTCATTTCATTGAAGGCAATTCATTAAGTGGGAGGATGTAGATCAGTGTATGTGTACAGCTTTAAGAAGCTTCCTAGGGGCTTGCACAAGTGTATAAATACTAAGCACATGCGAGCCTGACTGCCATTTTGTAGTAAGCTGTTGAGATGTCAGCATGTATGTCTGTATAGTCTATCAGTTAATCTGTTTGTTTATACTTTGTAAAGGTGCTGTCCATCCTGATGTATTTCTGTGTATTAAAGCATATAAATGAACTACCCCGCCTGTTTGTCATCTATAATATATAGAGACGAGCGACTCCTACTAAATGAAAAAGCAACTGAGCAAGGCTGCTGCAATGGTAAGGGTAGCCACATTACCTTTACCTTGCAGTCCAAAGTAAGTAAAAGAAGGCATTTCTACAATTTAAAGAGATGAAGGGCACTGGAAGAGCTGCTCAGGTAGGAGGGCCCAAAGAAAAGTCCATCCTGTTGACAGACTACTGGATGAGAATTGACTCACTGAATATCTTTCACTCACAGGGATGCATTCAGCGAGACTCTGATCCTGAATTAAGACAGTTTTATATGGAGTGTTTAGACTGCTTCCCTTCTTCCATGATTTGTGTTGCCATGGAGCTAAGAATTCTAAGTAGCAAGGAACGTTGAAGATGCCATTCCCCACATGGCAGGGTGCAAGGGTATATTATCTAAGAGAAATGCTTTAATTATAGCTTTCTCATTATGTTCGTGTATATGCATTTCCAGTAATCATATTGTAACTTTCATGCACCATAACAGGAAACCACAAATGTTTGATTTTACTGACTGTTTTTTGATGAGCTGGCAATTGATTTTAGTGACTGCTTTATAATGAGTAGGGATATGATTTCAGTGCTTGTTTTTTGATGAGTTTGCAATTGATTTTAATGACTCATTTTCAGTGAGTTGGCACTTGATTTTAATGACTTGTTCTTGATGAGGTGGCAATTGATTTTAATGATTCTTGATGCTTTGGCACTTGATTTCAGTGTCTGGTTCTTGATGAGTTGGCAATTGATTTTAATGGCTCATTCTTGATGAGTTAGCAATTGATTTTATTGACTGGTTCTTGATGAGTTGCCACTTGATTTTAATGACTGGTTCTTAATACTCTGGCACTCAATTTTAGTGGCTGGTTCTTGATGAGTTGGTACTTGATTTTAATGACTGGTTCTTAATGCTCTGGCACTTGATTTTAGTGACTGGTCTTGATGCTCTGACACTTGATTTTAGTGACTGGTTCTTGATGAGGTGGCACTTTGATTTTAGTGGCCTTTTCTTGAGAAGGCGACAAGTAAAATGTTGGAGAAGAACTGGACAGGGTGAGATGGGAGATGAGCTGCTGAGTTTGACTTGATCATCCTTGGGGAGGTGCTTGGTTAATTCTTTCTGCAGGAGAACCACCTAGGTAATGGCTCAGAACTGCACTCCAGTACACAAGGAATTGGCCAAGGAGTGTATGCAATTTAATCAAGCACTCAGAGTGTACAGAAGTAAACATTTGCAAGTAGCTCAGTATAGCCAGACACTGTACCACAACTGCTGTCAAACGGGGAGGACTATTAGGAACATAAAACAAAATCCTAACCTCCTGCAGGGTGATGCTTGGCTCTTGATTGTCTGTTCTGACTTTTTCAGATGACAGAAGGAATGCATGTTCCAGTCTGAGCAATGGCTGAGTGGGAATTGGTGGGAGAGGGGAACAATAGTTTAAAAACCCCACCTTATTAGATTTATTGCTTAATCAGTGTTGTAGTGTGGTAATATGTAATATTCTAAAGAGTAACATTGTTAACAATTTATATTCAGTAATGGCTTACCAACTCAAGGATGCAGAGAGCTGTAACCTATCCCAGCAAGCAATCGGCATAAAGTAGGAATGACAGTCAATTGCAGGACACGTCACACTGTCGCATACACCTCAGGCAATTTTGAATATTGCATATTCAATGGACATTCTAAATTGACCATAAGTGCGAGTGCACACATGTGAGTGTGCATGCGTGGTGTGTGTTTGTGCGTGTTTGGTAAGAAAGAACAACTGCAGCAGGGATAGCCACCTGGTGGTGTAAACATTGGATTTAGATGACGGACACGGTTGATATGACACACCAACCCCATGCGCAGAAATGGGGAAAAGGAGATGATTCATGGCTGGATGGATGGAGCTACCACCATGTCCTAAATATGTGAGAAGAACCAGAGCATCTGGCAAAAAACATGCGAACAAAGGGAGGACACATAAATTCCACACAGAAGGCACTCTATTTGAGAATCAAACTGGAGAACTAAGCATTGTTGTGCAGCAACTTTAACTTCTGCCCTACTGTTCCTGACCTATTACGCAAAGCAACTTTTATACATACACAAAGCTCAGCCAAATTAACACTGCCATTTAATATTTTATTTCAGTCTGTATGTACCAGGTATGTCTTATTTTCCAAGAAAATACCTAATGTGCCATTGATGTGGTTATAAGCAGATCAAAGTTCAAAGTTACCTCTCAGCTGTCCAGAATTTCACAGAATGTCCAGATTTTGACTCATATTTTTGGTCTATTCATCATAACATTTGTGGTTTTCTGACAAATCACTGAGGATTGAAGTCACTAAATAATGACATACATTTGAGTTTCGGGCTTCATATCCTTTGGAAAATGTATGCTAACACAAATCCTGTTAATGAAGCAACTTTCTAATTTTATATGAGCAATATTTAAAATCTGACCCTATTTTTGGGTGTTTGTCACCTCATTATTTTAGGCTTTGTTCAGATTTCTTGCCCTAAGAGGTTGAGAGGTATGGTTCAAGTATTACTACTATCAAACTATCAAGTGTTTGAGCAAGACACATTAAGTCTCACTGCATCAGTCCTGACAGATAGTATAATATGTAAAAACAGGGCCTTCAATGAAATAAACTGCATTATGCGGTATAGCAAACTGTAAAAAGTACATCACATTTTGGTTCAATGAGCTTTACTGGTAAAGAAGTAAATAAAGAATGTGCTTTACAGAGTTTTTAACACATCTGCCACTAGAGGGAGATATATCTCTTGATGTGTAGCGTAAAATATGGTTCCCTGCCACACGTCTTTTAGGAAACATTTTCTGATAAGCACTCCTACATAAAGCTATTTTCTCTGGCATCTGACAGACGTTCACAGTTGCCAACTGTATATATATATATATTTTTTTTTTTTGGTTAAACAGTTCCTCGGTTTTTTTTATTCTACCAGTGTCTTCTTTCATTGTTTTCTTACTGTGCATTCATTATATTATTGTTGGCATTTAAAAAGTCTGATTATAGCTTTTGGCATGGGAGAGTTCCAGAGTATTTTTGACTGACCTACATACGCATACTGTACCTTGCAGCTAACAAAAGTATTCAGTACTGAATTATATGACGAGCAGGTCTGTATGTGTTTTAATCTGAGTATCTTATTTAAAGAAAAAAAAGAATTTATTTAAAAATGTATTGCGTAACTGGCAAGAGAAGTCATAGCACATAAAAGAAAAAAAATCATAAAATAAAAAAGGTTATTCTTCTGGCAATGTTTTAAGATAAGACATGGTTAGCCCTTTGCCAGATGGCTTCCCATTTCTTACTAGTGGAATTCTATACATTCACCAAAGCATTAAATCAATCCATGTAATTTATATGCCTTTGTGTATGCGTGGATATCTACAGCACTACCTGAAAGAAAACAGTGGAAGGAAAAACAATGGCAAATTAAGAGTGACAATGCTTTGTCTATTAGCTTCATATAATATATTCCACCTGTTTGTGGCCCTATGGGGAGTAATGTAGTGGGGGTGATTGGGAATGTGTTGCTTATCGGGGGGGGGGGTCATCAGGCATGGAGCAAAGAAGCATACAAGGAAAAAAAGAATAAGGAGGCTGAGGAAGCTATCTATAATACATGTGTATAGAGTGATATGCAGAATTCCTTGTGCTAAATGGAAGATTAAAGCAGGGTTGACATTCTAAAAGTTTAGTTTGGAATTCTGCAATTTATATGGCAAACTACTGTTTCTAACTATGAATTTTTAGTACCATGGTTATGGACTTCCTCATGAAATGTGCAGTGACCACTGTTATTTGCGATGCTGTCAGAAAAGATGTGTATGACCATTGGAGAATCACCCTTCAGGACAGAACTGTGTCCTAATTTGTGTAACGGGTCTCTAAGATGAACTTTTTGAGAATCTATTTCAAATAAATGAGAACTTGTAAACACTTAGGTCTTTGATTAATATGGAAAAGTTGTGAATCTGCATTTAATTTGGTGAACTTCTGTTTCCAACATCATGAATTTTCAGTCTTTTTGGCTCTACATTTCAACATGTTCTCAATGGAATTATTCTAGTCCAAAGGCACAGAGTCACAGTATATTATTGCACTGCAAATTAAAAGGGACTCAGAATTAGCCCAGTTTGTGGTACGGGTCAACCAGGGGATGGGATAGAGAAGTTGCTAACCTGGTCTATTCTGTATAGTAGGTCTTGCATATACAGCATTAACAGACTCTGGACAGGGGTGATAGATATCCTGCACATTTTATGCAGGAACATTTGGTTTGAATTGTTTATGTCATTGCTACCCTGACACACATGCACATGAGTGCTGAAGATCCCATGGTAGGCCTTTCCCCTGTAGCTGGCCGTCCATACCTAATAATGAGTAGCTACAAGGTTCTACCCTCAGAGTGGTTGGAAGGCTAAAGTATACACCTTGTATCACTGCCTAGTAAGGCACAAAAAAAGGTTCTCTTAGACTGGAAAGTATGACATAAGATCCATCCATCCACCCACGATCACTTTTTCTCATTTTCGCACATGGAGTCGGGGTGTCACTTCAACAGTGACAATCATCTAGAGCCAAGGTTTATACCACCATAAGATGTCAGGAGTAAAATCTGAAGAATCCATAATGATCAGGTGGGAGTATGGAGAACCCAGCAACAGAGATGTTTCTTTGACTGGAGGTTTAGGGTCACAACATTGCCACACTAATACCATTTTATATTCTAGTTGGTGCAAGCTTAAAGTTATAAGGAGTGGCAACCAAAACTGGTTAACATTCAGGATGAAATATAGCATTTCTGCTGTAAACAGTAAGGTACATACAATCTATAAGGTGAGCCATTTTCACTGCAAGAGGGAAGATCCCAGATGAGGGCAGCTCTGACACTGTTCATATCTATGCTTCAAATGCTATGAAGTGTACTTTAAATAATACAGTAATTACTTTTTTTTTTACAAAAATGTATTTACTTAATTTTAATCTTGAATGGACTTGTTTAAGCACTTAAATCCATTTGTTTACAAAATTCCATCTTACGACACATGAATAAAAAAAGACTGCATGAGCACAGCAAGAAAAATAGATTAACAGTAGCTGTAGTTGTTGTTGTGTCTTTCGGCTTTTTCCGGTTAGGGGTCACCACAGTGGAACTCCGGTCCACTAAAGATTGGCAGTAGATTTTTACTTGCCGAGTTGCCGGCCCTGACGCACAGCCTTCAACGAAGGCACGCCCATTCACGCATGTCTCCACACAGAAGGTGTTCTACCTGAGAATCGAACAGGACAACGTCTTACTGTGAGGCGACAATGCTACCGCAGCACCACCACCGCAGTTCATTAACGGTAGCTATAGTAAGAAGTTTAAAATAAGAGTCACTTTAAAGGGCTGCCTTGTCATGCCAGTGTTACACATCATAAAAAGTAAAAAGGATGGCAACATTTAAAAATACAAAATAACAAAATTATATAGCAGACCACTATAATAACTGACAGGCAGCATTACTGGATAGCTTGCTGGTGTATAAGAAATACTGGTAAAATATTATGACAGTAGGAACTAACATATATTTGCATTTTTGTAACTGGGTAAGTGGGCTCGTCTGTTGACCCTTTTCTGCCATAATCCAGGCAGCAAATACAAAAATAGATGTAATCATTTTTTTTGGAAAGTACATCATCAATCAAGTAAGAGGTAATAATGTAAGAATAAATTGTAAGAAACATAAGTAAAATCATGGCTGTTAGAATCAAAGGCAGTGGTAGATACTCTCACATACAATGGTAATAAGACATATTAAAAATTATGGTACAAAATTTATATTATGTACACCTAAGGGGGAAGTTCTTTCCATAAATTGTCAGAGTCTATGACTTAATAGTTTTAGCCAGTTTCTAGAAAGCAGGTGGATTTGGATTCCTTTTATAAATATTATCTAAGATTTCTTTGAATGTTTCCAGAGTATTGCATTTTTTTATTTCACTGGGTGATTGGATCCATGTGTTAGAATCCAAACCAGAGAGATGTTTTTCTCCAATTGTAAGCTTAAACTTTGGTCACATGAGTGTGAGCTCTTTTTCTTGGCTACTTCAAAGTATAGTTTTGGTCCCTTTTTTGAAGTATTTTTTTAAGGGGCGGGCAATAGCCAAGTGAAAGAATTTTATATATTTGGGTATTGATCAGGAAAGTGCTCCTATACATAACACTGCACATTTTCTATTAGGATAAAATAATGACAACTGAAATTGGCTTGAAGCACAAATCTGAATATTTTATGTCTGGCAATTTTAATTTTTGGGGTGTACTGTGATGAATGAAGTACAATCAATGGTAATGCATGTTCTATCTTAGGTATAAGGACATTTTTGGCTATGGCAATGCATGCAGATGGGGAGAGAAGATAAGAGATATGGTAAAATAATTTTAGTTGCACAGTTACTTTATTGGTGATGTTATCTCTATTAATATTAAAATGTAAAAGGTGGTCTAATGTTATCCCCAAGTATTTTTGCTGTGTGGCAATGTGAATGACATTACCTTTTGCGTCTTGGGTCTTCTCTTGTCAGTGCAGCAGAATTGACACTTTCATTGCTGTAGAGAACACCATAATAAAGTTAGTCTTAGTACTATTAAAATGAAATCTTTTGTGTGAAGTCAGCTGCACACAGAGTGGTAGACTTAGACAGCAAGTTATAGTTAGATAGATAGACTGACAGACAAACAGATATTTAGGTGTGTGTGTGTGTGTGTGTGTGTGTGTGTGTGTGTGTGTGTGTGTGTGTGTGTGTGTGTGTGTGTGTCTGTGAGTGAGCAGCTAGAAACTGAGTGGTCACCACCATAATAACTTCGGAGATTTGGTCATGGACATGAAATTTCTTTAAATATTTGAAAGAACATAAAGTGAGGGCTGAGAGTGATGTGTCATTGCGCTATTTACTAGAGCAGGAGTTGTGATGGAGAAGCACATTTGGACCTATGTGATTTAGTATAAACATACACTATATAAGAGAAACACCTCACTGTTGTATACTGCCTAGACTGGGGAAGACAGTGGTGATGGTGGAATAGGATGGGAGTTTTGAAAGAGGACAATTTTTTCAAGAATACAGAAGTAGAATGTATCCATCCTTAGAATGGACAGAGTAATAGTGTGTGAGTGTGTGTGCCTATACCATGAGTATGGAGTAGTTAGAAGTGAGATGTTAACCTGATGGTTAGCACATAGTATTTAAGGCTATGCAGTATTAATAAGCGGCTTTATGAAGTCCAAAGTTTGAATCCCTCAGCATCCATTTTCCTACAGTATGATTCACTTAACCAGGCAGTGGTCTTGGGTCACTCTTGAAAATAAACACTTGTGCCCCATGAGCACTCCCAGTTAACAGGGATAACAACAACAACAACAAAACACCAATCTATTCAGGAAGGATTTTGGACATAACTATTGTGGTTGGAAGGAACATAGGTTCATAGGTTCATAGGTTCATACTAGGCTATCTGCCCTAGGGCATTTATAAGCCTAGCCAGAGTGTGTTTGGCTTTCGCCACCCATTTTAAATGAATTTTGCTATGCCCTTTTTCGAGGTTAGTATACTGTGCCTCTGTCTAACAGTGACACAGAAGTGATACCCAGGGTAAACCTATGATCTCCCATCCACTCATCAAGATTCCTCTTGAAGAGAGTCAATGAGGGACTCTGCCTAACCTGGACTGGGATTTTATTCCAGAGTGAAGGGAGCCTCTGGGTTATGAATCTGTCCCTCCAGCATGTCCTATTTATTTCAGTGCTGAGGTTCAAGTCTCTCGAGCGTGTAGCTTGATGGGATTTGAATTTTCTGAGGTGCAGCATGTCCATTAATTCTGGGTTGGACATGGCTTTATACGTCAGGCACAGATCACCTCTGAGCAGGCGGTATGCCACAGAGTAGAGCTGGAGTTTCTTTAACCGGGCAGCATATGGCATCTGTTTAAGCCCTTTGATCCTCTTGGTGAGGTACTTTTGGGGTCTTTCCAGTTGCTGCAGGTGTCTGGTAAGGTACATCCCAAAAGGGGCATTGTACTCAATTATGAGCCTGATGAGGGATGACCTCCCCTGATCTAGATGTGAATCCCTTCATGATTAGGTGGGCTATATAAAATGTTTTTCTAACCACTTTGGCCACGTGGTTTTCAAATGAGAGATTGCTATCAACTTGGGTCCCCAGGTCCCTAATTACTTCTTCCGTACTTAATGGATTATCACCTATGTGGTAATTTGTGGGCACTTTGTTTTTGCCAAAGGGGATGACTATACACTTTTTGGCGTTTAGCTTGAGGCCATGGCTCTGGCACCAGTTGTCTGTTTTTATGAGGCCCTTTTGTAGGATGCTTGTGTCGGCTGGAGAATCGATTATGGCGCCTAGTTTGCAGTCATCTGCGAACTTGGTCAGCCACAGTCCTTCCGTGTTGGCCTGTACCTCCGAGAAATATATACTGAACAAGAGGGGTCCCAGGACTGAGCCTTGTGGGACGCCACTTGTAACTGGTTTGGAGGCTGACATGGCTCCGGCAATTCTAACCATGTGGGTTATGTCCTTGAGCCAGTGACATATGGGTTTATATTTAAGCTGGTGAGCTTATCTATAATGCCTGAGTGGGGTATTGTATCGAAGGCTTTTGCGAGGTCCAGGTAGGCTGTGTGGACCACCTTCCCCTCGTCAATGGCCTTGGTGACTGTTTCAAAGAAATCGACCAGGTTTAAGAGGCAGGATCTGCCCTTAACAAAGCCAAACTGGGTAGGATCCAGTGTCTGTAGGTCCTCAATATCTTTATTTATGAGGTCCATGATGATCCTTTCCATAGCTTTGCAGACCAAGCTAGTCAGGCTTATGGGGCGATAGTTTCCAGGATCCGTTGAGGCACCACCTTTGTGGAGAGGGACCACTGTTGCTGTACGCCACTCTTTGGGTACATATCCTGTAGTAAGGCTGAGATTGAACAGTAGTTTTATGTTTGGGTTTAGCTCTTCTTGGAGTTCATGTAGGAAGCAGCCCGGGACACTGTCTGGTCCCATTGATGCTGTGTTTTTTGCTTTGGAGAGGGCAGCTTTTACCTAAGCATCTGAGATGTCAGGGGGGCAGCACTCTGCTGGGATAGATATTTGCCCTTTTGGTGGGGAGAAGTTTGCGCTGAACCTGTCAGCTAGGATGTTGGCAATGTCTGTGGGTTCAGTGTATTTTTTATATACATAGTCAAGTCATGTTATATCAGTAAAAGGTTATAGATGGCTGTTCAGCCATGAATAGCAGTAACAGTGAAGCAGTGTGGTACATATAAACACTAATGAGGTATCTGTTCATTTCAAATACCATCGGAACTACGGGGACATACAGGTTATAAGGGAATCAAAGAAAAGGCCCCCAGTATATGTGCAAAGTATCCTTTTGTAAAGGATGACTGAATGGGGTGAAGATACCTAAAGCTGATTTTACTGCACTGAATTTCATAATGCAGAACAGCACAACTTTGGTTTCCTTCTAGCTTGTAACAAGAGCAAGGTCCTGGCATAAGCCTTAGATGGCATTCAGATATGATTTTCATCCTCTAATAAGCCACAGATGGTACGTAAATGAGCCATAAAGATGGAAAATAACTGGAAGATGCTGAGGAGGCATGGATTAGAGCATAGTGAGTGCTGGGAAAGAGAAGGTGCTTGCAGATAGTTAACATGTCATTCAGGACTGCAGACGAAAATGTGGAGTATATATATATATATATATATATCATGTCAAAGATAATCAGGCATCCATAAATTGTAATGTTTGCAATGTGTATGTCAGATAAGAAAAGATCAAGACAGAAATATTAAAAATACAAAAGATATCATATCCAAGACCTCTTAGCGAAAGAGTTTCTTAGACCATACTAAAGACCTCTGAGAGCTCATTGTAAAAGGGTTCATCTATACCTCCACTGCCAGTGGCGTCATTAAATAATTTCAAGAAGGTGGGGATTGTGATATTGTGAAGCAAAAGTCTGCAACTCTCTACTCCCTGTAACTGAGGAGCTCCCTGTAGAGTGATGGTTCATGCTTTTGATGGAATCAACATCTTCTGTTATTGAAGAGAGAATGCATTTTATTTCCACTTGCAGAAATGCACTTTCACTCTTTTTTTTGTCCAGTTCCAAGTACATTTGGGCAAATGTCCTTCAACCAGCCATCCTATATCTGCAGGCTATATATGTTGTAAGGCACTGGGCCTTAAAGATTCTTATTCTGTGAACTGGCAAACTCAGTCTTACATTGTTTGATCTTTTTATATCATAGTGTTACTTGATGGTGTCTGTACTAGAACTATATTACCATATGTCTATATTCTAAAGGGAAAAGAACCAAAGGATAGAGTTTTCTTCAAAGTGATGCTGACAACATTATAAGATTTAGTTTGTCATTTTCCTTTCATTACCCCCTACTATTATGACTTTTTTTTTAAACCTTTGATTTTGTATCTTAAACGAATATTCCAGTACTGTTCTGATCAATGCTTTGTATAATGCAATCATAATATGAATATATTGAGACCTAAAATATCAATGTGGTTTATCTATCCATCATACCTCTCAACTGTACAGATTTTCACAGAATGCCCAGATTTTGCCTCATATTTTTGGTCTGTTCCTCATAAAAATGATGTTTTTTTTTGACAAATCACTGGGATAATCTAAGGCTTAAAGTCACTAAATAATGACATGCACTTGAGTTTCAGACTTCATGTCCTTCAGAAAAATGCACGCTAAAACAAATCCTTCTATTCTAGCAACTTTCTAGGTTTGTGAGAGCAATATTTAAAATGTGTCCCGATTTTTGGGCCTTTGTCCCCCCATTATATCAGCTTTGTCCAATTTCTTGCTCTAAGAGGTTGAGACGTATGCTATCCATGAATCTATGAAGTATTGTCCCAGGAATGAACTAAGGTCATACCTCATCCACTAGCATTTGAATGTATTGTAAGATGAATATAATGCCCTATGGATAAGGAATTAAATCAACATCCTTTGAGACAGTTTCATGTCTTTTTGGAATATAAAAGTCATGAAGATAAAACAAAGGCTATAATGGTAAACTATGCTCTCATGTATAAACTGATTCAGCAATACCCATATTTATGTAGGCATGGTTAGATGAAGTATTTGGGTGTATGGATTAAAAGGGATGCTGTTATAGTAGCTAAGGATGTGCGGGAAAAGAATAAAAGGATAAAACAAAAACTGTGCTAACTGGAGGCTCTCGATTAAGGATATAGGTTCATAGGTTTATAGGTTGGTACTAGGCTATCGGCCCTAGGGCCTATACAAGCCTAGCCAAACAATTCCCCGGATTTTCTTCCCACAATATTTACTTCCCTGGACCCCTGTCTAGCAGGGTGACTGACGTGATCCCCGGGGTGAATTTCCTATCTCCCATCCAATCATCAAGGTTTCTTTTGAAGAGAGCTAAGAAGGCACTCTGCTTGACATGTATGGGCAGTCTATTCCAGAGTATGGGGAGTCTCTGGGTCAGGAACCTATCCTTCCAGTATGTTTTGTTCATTGTGATGACAAGGTTTAGATCCCTGGAGCATGTGGCTCTGAGGGAATGGGATTTCTTTAAGTGGAGCATGTCAAACAGCTCAGGGTTTGACATGGCCTTGTATGTTAAGCAGAGATCGCCTCTGAGTAGACGATATGCCACAGAGTATAGCTGGAGTTTTTTAGACAGTCAGCATAGGGCATCTGCTTTAGGCCTGTGATTCTTTTAGTGAGGTATTTCTGTGGCCTTTCCAGCTGTTCCAGATGTCTTGTGAGGTACATACCAAATGGGGTGTTGTACTCTATAATGGGTCTAATGAGGGATGAGTACAGTAGGACAATGACCTCCTTTTTTCTGGATGAAAAGCCCTTAGTGATGAGGTGTGCCACATAGAAGGATTTCCTGACTGTTGTGGCGATGTGGTTATTGAAGGTGAGACCATTGTCCACCTGTGTCCCTAAGTCTCTCATCACACTTTTGGTGTTTAGTGTACTGCCACCTATGTAGTAATTCATGGGTACATGGTTTTTCCCAAAGGGGATAACTATACATTTCTTGGTATTAAGCTTGAGCCCATGGCTCTGGCACCAAGCATCTGTTTCTGTAAGGCCCTTTTGTAGAATATCCACATAATTTGGGGATTCAATGATGGCTCCCAGTTTGCAGTCATTTGCAAACATTCTTAGCCAGAGTCTCTTAGTGTTGGCCTGTACTTCAGAGAAGTAGATGCCAAACAAGAATGGTCCCAGGACTGAACTCTGAGGTACTCCACTTGTCATTTGTCTGGAGCTGGATTTGGAGTCGGCTACTTTTACAGTGTGGGCTCTGTCAGTAAGCCAGTTGGCAACCCATCGAGTGATGTAGGGATTTATGCCCAGCTTAGTAAGTTTATCTATGATTCCAGAGTGGGGGATGGTGTTGAAGGCCTTGGCAAGGTCCAGATAGGCTGTGTGGACTGCCTTATCCTCGTCCACAGCTCTGGAGACTGATTCGAAGAAGTCAATCAGGTTCAGGAGACAAGATCGGCCCTTCACGAACCCAAACTGGGTGTGGTCTAGTGTTTGCAGGTTGCCAAAGTCTTTGTTTATAAGTTCCATGATAATGCATTCCATGCCCTTGCAGATCAGGCTCATCAGACTGATGGGACAGTAGTTCCCAGGATCCAAGGTGGATCCCCCTTGTGGAGTGGGATAACTAGCTCTGCGCCACTCAGTGGCCATGAAGCCTGAGGTGAGGCTATGATTAAACATGACACTTAGGTAAGGTGCCAATTCATTTTGTAGTTCATGTAGTACACAGCCCAGGATGTCATCTGGTCACATGGATGCTGTATTCATAGCTTTGGAGAATGCAGTTTCTACCTGTGTGGCCGTGATTACCGGAATTTGGCAATCTTTTGGTATTGAGATAGGCCCTTTAGGGGGTGAGAGCAGGGTGAAGTTGGCACTAAATCGATCTGCCAGGATATTGGCAATATCCTTGGGATTAGTATATTTAATGCCATTGTTGTAGCTCAGAGCAGATCTGAGCAATGCCATTTAGATTCTTGACATAACTATAGAATGCCTTGTGGTTGTCTTTGGAATCTTTGGCAATTTTATTTTCGTAACTAGCTTTGGAGGATTTCATGAGGGATCACAGCTTCTTACTGAGGCTGGTAAGGGAGTTTTTTGCATCCTGGGATTTTCCTCTTTTCTGCAACAGTTTCTTCCTTCTGTTGTATAGTTTGTTTATGGCAGGGGACCACCAGATTGGCTTCCTTTTTTTGGAGGAGAGCATCTTAGTTCTGTTTGGGATGGCACGATATGGATAGTAAGTTACAAGCAGTGACAATGTTTTTTAATCACTTTAGTTTTATATACAGGTCAGGCATATTTTTATCAACCAGAGAAAAAAGTTGCACATGATAATTAATAAAGAGTCAAAAGAATTTATTGGAGAGGAGAAGAGGTTAGAAAAGATCAGGCAGAGAGGACGTTAAGGCAATTTACAAAGAAACAATGGTAGGACATCTGTATAGCATCCAAGTATACAGCAAAGTCCAGAAAGTTAAGATTTTTGCTTAGAAGTATTCACATAGGTATTTTATACTGCAGATGGACTTCAGAGAATTTCTCCTCAGGTAGATAGCAAATGCTGGAAATATGACACGAAAGGGAGAAGTAACTGGGACTGGAAGTGTAATGAGTTGGCAGATTTTAAAATTTCCGTACAAGTATTCTGTCAGAAATGTTTAGGGAGAAAATTGCTGTAAGTACAGAAATTATTCTTTTAAACTGGGACACAGGATCTGAATTGCCTAGACATAGTTACAAGGCATTCACAAATCCTGCACTTATGAATCTCTTAGAGTAGTGGAAGTACTGTCACTATGGGAGCATGATCGGGTATGGCCATGTTGGCTAACAGCAGATGATGTGGTTGACCTATGCCCACAAGGATGCTGTCCCTCTCCCAGCAGACCTTCCATCACAGACACTGCTTGTACTTTCACAGACACCCCTCATTCCAATGTGTCATTCATCTGATCCACTGAATTGGCAACATGGTGGAGGCAGTCATGAACGTCAGCCTGTGCACAAATACAACCCTAAGCATTTCTCTGGAACACCTATTGGAATGTGCCTGTGCCTTCATGATGGTCCTAAACATACATTAAGTGTCAAGGAAAGAGATACCTTGATCAGTTGGAGGATGGGCAGGCCTCCTCCAAGCACCCCTAACAAACCTCCTGTGTGGCACCCTGCCTACACTTTGGCTATGGACAGAGTCAACAGGCACTGAAGTTGCAGTAACCACATTTCCCTGATCAATTGCCTCACTCTCGACCTGTCCATTATCTGAGGACTCACCGAAATGGGTAGGCATAGGCCTACTGGCTGTGTCCTATGGAATCTCAAGTGGTGGCTGTATGTCATCCTCGGTGTCAGATTCAACCTCTGCATCCCCTGACTGTGCCTCTGTTTGGCCATCATCATCATCAGAGTCTGCTGATACTCTGACATCAGGTGGTAGAAGTCCCACACTTCCACTGTCAGGATCACCTGTGATAATAAGCAAGAAACACAGGAAAATTAATACCTAAACTACTATACTCCAATGTATGCTAACAAAATAACAGTGCTGTCACTATTAAACAGTACAGCAATACACACAACAGTTCTGACATCAACAAAATTATCGACAATAACTTGATTTTTAGCATCAGTGAAAGGTGGTCTTTGAGGATTGAGATGCTTGGGTGACATAGTCCTATGTGTCCTAAAAGACAACAGAAGGATAATACACATAAGTATCACATAACTATAAAATAACAAAATAACTGTTCGCAGATAAAACAGAAAAGGTAGCATCCCAGTATTACCCACTGGAGAAACATAAAACTGTCTGGAGATTTGAAATATGAACAACAGGCTGGATGCTAAAAAAGGAGAGTAGCAGCATATCCTTGTTTGTGTCATAACAGAAATGCAGCTTTGGTCTACCCCCCCAAAAAAAGAACAGGCAAATGGCACATTTTGCTAACAAACCATCTTTGAAAGGCTAAAATTGCTATCAAATGAACTGTCCCTGAAAGATGTCTACAGATTTATCACAGAATATTCCATTTTAAAGTATTGCCAATCATATATAGCCATGAGATGCCTTGACAAACATGCTCATGGCATCAGTACACTTCTAACTAATGCATACAGATAAAAGTGTAAAAGCCTTTGGTTCAGATTTTTCTTAATTACATTCTAGCATATGCAGTGTGTAGCTGATAAAATGCAAGTATACCTACTCAAGTTCATTAATTCTCTGTGCAGATATATTCCAAAGTAATATCCCCTGTTCTGTGTTCTCCACATAAACAAGTCTTCTCACCTTTAGTTCCCCGAGCTACACAGTTGCCTTTTTATGTGGTTTAGATTCAGGGCTGTTAGCATGGTGAACATGCAAATCAGGTGTGAACTGATTACAATTGCTGAATCCCAGATACTTGGCTCCATGTAGCACATGTAAACATAGTGCAGGCACTCCCTCAGTGTTTGTTTTTAATGGTTTGCAGCTGTGAATGATTAATGGTTGGGAGAAGGACAACACAACAGCACTGCAGGCTGCCCTACATCCAGTAGATGTGTTAGGTTAGACTTACAAAGTGTTAGATACAAGGTTGGAAATGTAAGTAAGCAGCACAAAATTCACAGGTTCAGTTCATTTACATCCAGCTTCCCCTTTATTTGCTGGCAGCTACATATGATATTATTGCCATTTAATATCCTCACAAATTGTAAGGCCAATTATATAGAATGGCTTACAAACTTCATGTGTCAGATTACTTTTCAGATAAGAGAAGAATGACCAGCAAACACAGAGAGGTAAGACAGAGCTGTATATTTGCAAGCAATAGTCATAACTGGTTGTGACTGCGGTGGTGGTGCTGCAGTAGCGTTGTCGCCTCACAGTTAGATGTTGCTCATTCGATTCTCAGTTAGAGCGTCTTCTGTGTGGCGACATGTGTGAATGGGCATTCCTTCATTGAAGGTTGTGCGTTAGGCCCGGCAAGCCAGCACGTAGAACTCTACTACCAATCATTAGCGGACCAGAGTTCCGCTGTGGCGGCCCCTAACTGGGAAAAGCCGAAAACACAAATAAATAAAGTCATAACTGGTTGTGTGATCACTTAGTGCACTACATCTGAAAATAATACATGTACAAATAACAGTTGCATGGTTTCGTGTTACTGTAGATGATGTTGCAGTTGGTTGTATGCAGAATGATTTCAGTTCCTTGCTGCAAAGCTGTTTGTGTGGCAAAGAGTGATAAGGCACTCTTCCTGTGTTCTGAAGGTTCATTGGAGTGACAGTTCAAATCCAGACCTATGTAGAAATATCTCATGTGAACATTTTCTAGTGTGTATGTCAAATACATTTGTTTTCTTTTCTTTCCTTTTTTTGGAGGGGGGGGCAGCATTTGTGCGATGTGCTGCTTAGTGCAATAATGGGAAATAGAGGAAAATTAATGTCAGGTTTGGCTGTGCTTATCTCATTTGCACAAAGCACAGCAGTGTGCATACTGGACAACTGGTACACCCAGGAAGTAGACAGAACACCTGCCGACAGGACCCAGAGAGCCAATAATTGAAACTGGATACATTCAATTAATTCTATTGGGCAATGCTCAAGCCCACTAAGAGGCATTGCACAGTGGTTAATGCATAGACCTAAAGCATTATTAGAAAATTAGGGAATGTCATGTAACTAGTCCTTTGGCAGCAGGTGTAAGAGTAAGGCTGGAATACAGATGGTCCTGGGTTCTAGTACAGGGTGTGCAACCTTTTTGGTTACTGTTTTGACAATGCAGTTTATAGCAATGGAATGACAAATAGACAAGTGTTATTTCAGCATTCTTGTGGCAACAGGTGTAAGTGTAAGACTGCCATACAAATGGTCCTGAGTTCTAATACAGGACATTCCATACAGTTTTATTGTTGTTCCACTTCCTATTGCATTCACTCTTACTTATAACACTTTAGATAGTGGAGCTGCTAAAAATTATATGTATGAGGGATGAGACACCATTATTGTGTTTTCCAATGTATGACTAGGGGTATACTGTGTACTATAGTTCTGTAAGTATAGTTATGCTATAATGACTTGCATGGCCTTCAGTGTTACCTAAGACACGTATACAACTGGATCGACATTCAAAAAGCGTGTCAGGTCACACTGTCACCTGTATTTATGTATAATTCCTGACTATATCTGAGCAGCACTTTTTTTGTGGCAAGGATGGAAAACCAATGCTGTGGAAAAATATTTTGTCCCTTATGCCTAGGTTTGAATCCCACAGTGTAAAAAAACAATTTCTCAGTGTATAAAGGTAAAAACAAAGGTGTCAGGTCATTACATTTATGCCCCCAGTGCACGTCTGCAAACCTAAATCACCTAACAGTTATCTTACAATTTATAATATATATTTCCAGGCTACATCAATACTCACCCATCAAACTAAGGCCAAGTGTCATATTAACCTTCTAATTGCAATTATTTAATTCCTCCCTGCTAGGCACTGCTGCTCTCCACTTAACATTGCGCAAATGCAGTTTACATCATTGCTCAGGTTTGTGCACTACCAGTAAACTCGATAACTGGAATTGGCGGGAAAGCATCAGTTGCCATTGCTCTAGTATAGTTGGTGTTGGAGGGGAAGATGCCAGGTTTAGGGCACAGAAATGGGTTGTCTAGGAGTCCAGGATATTTATTGGACTCTTGGTAAGGCACCACAGCCAAAGGTTTCTGAAGTGGGACTATTCTGGCTCCTAGTACAAATCTGAGGCATGGAATAGTTTGGTCCAGGCTGTATCCAGTGTCATCGGTATCTCACACACTGGAGAGCAATGCAGGCATCATTTTAATGACCTACACAGGAGAAAAATGGATACTGTCAACCATTAGTGACAGGAATTTGAGACTGTGGACATCCCACAGCTGTGTTAGTAGGACATTAAGAGAGTACTTGTAAGACTTAGAAAGCTAAATATAGGCAAAACAGGTATGTATAATGTTCTTCTATTCTTTTCTGTTCTTTCCCCAGCTACCACTGAGTGTGAGTTCAATCTGCAAGCTCATGTTGCTCGATTGAAGAGACTTAGGGGAGTAATTGGTATGTATGCAGCAGAAAGATGTGCTATTGTAGCATTAAAAGTTAAAGTTAGATTTTGGTCTTTTATAGATAAATTGAGCATGCATATCCCAACTGTAAAAGCAAGTATGCATGCATTGGTCTGTGGTACAAACCAACTGTAAAAGTCCAATATTAGACTGTAGTCAGAGGTTGTGTGTTCAAATATCACAATTCTCAATTATATAATACTGTTATTTCTTCAATAATATTTACATTAAATTAAAAACTCCATACCAGTGGCACAAATACCCTGCTGTAAACTTTAATCTGTATAACTGGAACATGTATATATGCAATATATGCACATTTCAAGGATTACTTTCAGCAATCTGTAGTATAGTATGTATCTGTTAGGAAACATATTTAAATGTAATACTTCAGATAAAAGTGCTGTATAATTGTATTAATGCATTGTATGTCACATATAATGGTACTAATTTTATCTCTTTTTTCTCTCCTCCCTACCCTTATCTCTCTCTTTTTTATTTTCTAATATGTGTTGTCAAAATGTCTCCATGTCATCTGTGTGTACCACATCACTAAATGTTACACAGCACAGTGAGGTAGGCCAGCCCCAGTGGATTAGCCTGCCCTTGCTCCACTGGCTTCAGCACTGATGCCCAGCACATTTGGGAACCAACCTTGCAGCATTCCCTCTGCTGCCCCTGCACTACATGTGCCCTCAGGTAGCACTGCTTCAGAAGCTGGAGCTGTGGAACCCTCCTGAAGCAGTGGCAGAGGTGGAGATTTCACCCTCCACAGCAAGTTGCTAGGGATGGTGCATAGGGTCATGCGCAGCACCACTGGTGTACACCTGTGCCAGATGGAGAGACTGCTCTCCCTCATGGTTTGTAGGAGGAGGAGATGTCAAGGACTCCAGCCTCCAGTGGAGTAAGGTGACAGTGATGACAGTCAAGTGGGTCAGGACTCGATTCTCACTGTCTTCAAGCTTGATGGGCATGCGCTTGCATTGTCCCCTCCCTCACCCCAGTCATGGTGTCCCCCAACCTTTTGTGTCCATCACCATCCCTGTCTCTTGTCTTGTTTGTCTTGTATGTTTATATTTTCTTCCTCACCTACCCAACTTACCTGACCCAGACATACCTATGTCATTTACCTAGCAGTCCTCTCTTACTGGATTAAAAAAAAATGAGCACCTGTCCCACAAAAAAAAAAAATCGGCCCAATCATAGCTCTCCATTTTGCACACTTGTCTTCTGACACACTTGATGTCAGTCCAATTGGCTATACAACATGATTACATTGTTGTCACCCCTCTTTGTGAAAGTGACACTCCAAATTCAGTTAATATTCTACACATATTGTCAGTTTCCACTGTTAAAGAAATGGATAGCTATGGTTCTTTCCTACCGCATTCCTGCACATTTCTTTACTGCTTTCCCTTTGTACATTCCCCTGCTTGCACCCCATTTCACCACTTACCTATTGACCCCATTTTAACACCTTTAATCTGGTCAAAAAATAGAGTCACACACAACACACATAAGTAGCAGAAAAAGCAATGGATCCCTTCACTTTTTGGGCTGTATGTTTCCATGGAGGTGTGCATTGCACACCAATGCCAAGTGATGGTGAGCGGTAGTAGAATTCTGTGGTTACCTCCACTCAGTGCCACTTAACCCCACTGTGCTATGCCAACACAAAACAACACATATACTATAAAAAAATTCATGTAATCGAAGTCTTTAAAAGTATTGGATACACCTGGATTTGAACCCAGTATTCTCTGGGCTCAAAAAGAAATGCAGTTACACCTGCTGCCACAGAGTCAGTTAATCAGCAGGTGTGTTTCATAGACTCAGTACTAACTCTCAGAATTTTTGCAATGTGGCTTGCATTTGCGCACTGCTTAACTATGCACACACATGGAAAGTATTGAAAATGTGTATCTCGCATGTGCAAGCACTTTGTTGACCATCATATAAATCCACTGCTCACTGTGCTATGGAAAAGTAAATAGTATTATGTATTACTGCTGTTTACGGTCCATTTCCTGTCTATGACATGAAATTACATGTGGAAACATAAGTGAAGGCCCTATCTAACAATATGTCACATATTTACAATACAGTCATGTATTGCTCCCCCCCCCCACCAGGCCCTGCAACCCTGGTGTCTCAGAACTTTTTCCAAACATATATCACCTGCACTACAGAAATGTATATCAAATGTGTGATATGCAATGTGCATCAATCTTATAACATGCAGAACTAGAACTACTGATCCATAACCCTAAAAAAATGTATCTGCAAGGCTATGGAAGGAATCAGCATAGACCTTATCTACAGGGACATAGGTGACCTTTAATACACTTGACCTGACCCATTTTGGTTTTGTCAAGGGTAAGACCTGGATGAGGGATAACAGGGCATACTGCCTATGATGAGTTATTCAAGGCCTTTGATACTATCCCCCATTCAGGTATCACAGAGAAAATCTCCCATCTGGGGATTAAACCATACATTACTAGATGGATGGCCAACTGGCTCACTGACAGAACACACACTGCCAAAGTTGGGGACTGCACTTCACCACTAGACCACTTACCAGTGGAATACCACAAGGATCTGTGCTGGGCCCTCAACTGTTTGGAAACTATTTCTCTGAAGTTCAGGCAAAGGTAGATGGCCTGTGGTTTACCAAGTTTGCAGATGACTGTCAACTGGTCACAGTCATACAGAGTCCCTCAATGATGTTAACATATTACAGAAGGGGCTGACACAGACAAATGATTGGTGCTAAACTCACAGACTGAACCTTAAAGCAAAAAATGCCTCAATTGTCCCCTTTGGCAATGAAGTACCCCTGCTAATTATGATATACATAGCACCCCTCTAAGCTCAAACACAGTGTTGCAAGACTTGGGAACACATATTGATAGCAATCTACACTCCAATCACTATGTGTCTATAGTGGTGTGACACACATTCTACATTGAGCACCTCATAAATAAGACCATCACATCCAAGACCAGGGAGCTCATAGCTCTGCTGTACTCTACCCTTATTAGACCACTAATTAAGTACAATGCTCCCTTCTGTCTGTACTTCTGACACCTGCAGCAACTGGAGAAAACACAGAGGTTAGTAACTGGGAGAATCCAGGGCCTCCAAAGCATGACATACATGGAAAGACTGAAAGACCTATCAGTGTACTCAGTATCATGCAGGCTACTGAGAGGTGACCTATGCTTGGCCTACAGAGCAGTCTCAAACCCTACCCTACTGGAAATGCTGGACATCTGCAAATCAAACGGGACAAGAATAACATGCTCCAGGGATCTCAACCTAGCCTGTGACATACACAGAACATGCTGGGGAAACAGATATATATCCCAGCTATTGCTACTCCTCTGTAATAGGCTGCTACTGCATGGGAAGCAGTGTGCCACAATGACCCTATTCAACCGCAATCTTGACAACTGGATGGGTGATTATAAATTCACCCCTGGAGTGGCACCTATGTCCCTCATGGACAACACCAGTCAGTGCTGATCACAAAATCACTCTGCTAACAACAACCATTTAACTATGCTCAATAAGGGTACTTGTGTTTTTACACAGCTAGGCTTGTAAATACCCTAGGGCCATTAGACTAGTAACCTCCTATGAACCTATAAAGCTATGAACCTGTGCAGGCCTCCTGACATCTTCTGTCAAACATGCCCTGCTGATGTCATCCACTATAAGTTGACCTGCAGTATTGTAAAAGTCAGGCTTGTACCATGGTACTTGCATGTAGTACTGAGCTCTGTAGTCTATCTACTTAGATGGGTAGGGGTTCTGTTCTCACTGCAGTCAACTGTGTGTGTGTGTGTGTGTGTGTGTGTGTGTGTGTGTGTGTGTGTGTGTGTGTGTGTGTGTGTGTGTGTGTGTGTGTGTGTGTATGTGCCACCCAGAGGAGCAGAAGTGTGTATCCTACAGTTACTCCTGCAATCCCATGGACTGACAGTATTTTGATACTTACAAATGCCTACACATCTATTTCATGCAGGCCTCCCAACATCTTCTCTCCAACATGTCCTTTTGATGTCATCCACTATAAGTTGACCTACGGTCTTGTAAAAGTCAAACTTGTGCCATTGAGCTTGAGTGAAGGACTGAGTTCTGTAATCTGTGTACTTAGGTAGGGGTTCTATTCTCACGGAAGTCAAATGTGTGTGTGTGTGTGTGTACTTAGGTAGGGGTTCTATTCTCACTGCAGTCAACTGTGTATGTGTGTGTTTGTGCTCTTGCTTGATATTACAGAGAGCCTTTTACACCAGCATGTGGGACACTGTTATTACCATATTCTACTCAACAGACACTGTTGATGTTATCAGCTATAAAGTGTTGTCTCAGACACTCCAAGTCAGACTTGAGCTGTGGCGCTTGCCTTAAATACAGAGGTATGTCTTCTGTGTGCTTAGGTAGGTAGGGGTTCTATTCTCACTGCACTCAACTGTGTGTGTGTGTGTGTGTGTGTGTGTGTGTGTGTGTGTGTGTGTGTGCTCTTGCTTGACATTAAAGAGAGCCTTTTATACCAACATGTGGGACACTGTTACTACCATATTCTTCTCAACAGACATTGCTGATGTCATCAGCTATATCTGATTTGTGGATATGCACTATTACCACCAGGCAGTGTCAGAGACTGGCCTGGAAGCCAGGCAGAAGTCACCTTATCCTAGACATTACAGATTACAGTGACATGGTTTCAGACTATCCACATACATCATGGCATAGTTTGTAGGCCCTGTGTTTTCTTGGTGAGGAACCCCTGTTGTTTCTCCAGCTACTACATGTGTCTGGTGAGGTACATGCATTACACTCTATTTGTGTTCTGATGAGGTTAAAATACAGTGCTGTCATACAATCCTAAGATCTGATTATGATGGCATGACTTATGATGTGCACAACATAGGCTTTCAATACCAGTGTGGACACTTGGAGATTGAATTTGAGATTGCTATCTACATGTGTTCCCAGTGCTTGCATCACTGGGTTTCAGCATAGCAGGACTGTTGTCAATGCTGTAATTAGCATGGAATTCCACTTTTCAGAAGGACAAAATAAAGATACATTTCTGCATTTATCTGTAGATTGTGCGGCTTTATCACCAATCATTTGTCTGTGTTAGCCCCTATTTTAGTATGTTATCATCATTGGTAGACTCAATGATTGCACTGAGTATGCAAAAATCAGCAAATTTGGTAAGTCAAATGCCATATTTTTTAGCCTGAAATGTCAAGATAGATTCCAAACAGTAAAGGGCCAAGCACAGATCTCTGGGGTATGCCAATGATAACAGCTCTACTGGTATAGGTTGATTCACCAACTTTCACAGAATGTGTTCTGTTGGTGAGCCAATTGGTTACCCATCTAGTGATGTAAGGGTTAATCCCCACCTGGGAGAGTTTCTCAATGATACCTACATGGGGAATTGTGTCAAAACACTAGACCAGATCAAGATAGGCAGTATGCACTGCCTTACCTTCATCCATGCCTTTCACACAGAATCAATGGGCTGTGACAACATCACAGATTACTTATGGCATGACTCAGCACATACACCTTCCTGAAACGGTTGAATACACACTTTAACACACCTTCCACATGGGCTATGTTCCCATAAAAGGGTGTACATTAACATGCATGTGAGTTGGGGGGACAGCACCTAATGCATGCATGTATACACACATCCTGACTCTCCTAAACTGTGAGATAGACCAACATGTCATCATGGAACTTTTCTAAATGGACACTAGTAATATCCCAGCTGTGTGCAACAGACTTGCGTGAGCTGTTAATGCTACATCATAGCTGTTACATCTGATAGATATCCTCAAACAGTTCATCAAGGGCATACATGATGACAATGCTATCATACTGTTGAACTTTACCAGGCCAAGGCATCTGACACAAATCCACATTGAGGTATTCAATTGTCACTGTCAGATGTGGCCATAAACAGCTATATCACCAAGTAGGTATGCCAGTGGATCACATACGTGACATCTAACCATGTTGACGTGTGAAGGGACCAATATCTCAGGTCCAGTAATCAGGTCTGTACATTACAGCTGTCTACTAGGCCCTTTCCTGTCCATTATTTAAGTGGACATCACAGATGACATATACATCCTGTGTCCAAACAGCTGCCTGAAGGACTACAGATTGTGGGCAATCATTGACTCAAACTGTGAAAGTATATTAAACACAGTATCAACACACAGCAAAGATTGTTGCCACAGCCATGACAACACCTACAATGACAAGAAAACATGGGGGGATCTGTTACATCAGGAAAACAAACTTACAGCCCAAGAATAATATGGACATCATATCCTATAATCAGACCACTAGATATGTGACTTGCGTCCTGGGGTAGATGGTAAGTGGAACATCCCCCAGCATGTGGTCATAGTGCTGACTACTCCCTTGTATGTAACACAAGTACTGAGTATGTGAAAGACATCCACATCTGAGACCATAATATGTCCATAGTTCCCAGTCTTCATCACACCAGTAACTGAGTACAATGCACCCTTCTTCATGTACCTCCCTACACATCTTCCACTGAAGTGTAACTGAAGCATGTTACCTTTGTCACAGTGAGCTGTCACACAACATATTGGACATATCTAGGTATTATTTTTGTGGCATAAACATTGCTGTCTGATGGTGTGGAACCCCCATCAAGTTGTTACACCAGATGCATGTGTGCTACCTGTTCTGGTGATACATAGGTGTTTGACAACATTAATAGACTGGATAACATTCTTGACGGTGTGGATTGTGCCATATATATCTGCCATGCACATCAGTCAACTAGCCTATATTGTTCATAATGTCATATACAAGTATAACAGTGACCCTCCAAACACCTTCAGCAGATGTTACAGTGCCAGGACAGTGTATGTGATTACCTTCATAGAGTGTGGGTGTTTCATAATAGTTGCAGATGTGCGTTTGTGCAGAATCATTTTTGATAACTCTAAATCACATATGTTATGTCAGAGGCATGAGATCACTGGTGGTTCTGATATTGTCTATGATTGTGCATGCTTCTGTTTACTCTTGTCCATGAACCTTTACCTGTGCCCCACTTGCTGGAGACATCTGCTGAGATTACACTCATATTCAGGCACATCAATTTGCACAGCTTCACAATATGCACCCTACTCCAGTTGTATGTCATATCCCTGATAGATGTCCACTGCATTATTCATGTAAGGAGGATTATCTCACACAGACATTCTCCCCATTGTTATGTCACCTTGTGTGACAGTCACATAATACACATTTTCACTGTGAAGTCCCTACTGTACCATATATATATGTGATTGGTGTTGCTGCTACAACCATCTTCCATTGACATGCCCCTATCTGCTTTACATTAAGTTGTTTCACCTGTCCTCTTTCCCTGTGTTCATTCCTACAATTCATCTGTGTGTCCCTATTCAATACACACACTTCCCCTGAGTGTTTATTTTACATGGCAGTCCATGTACCCTTACAGGTCATTTACACAGCTTCAGCACAGAATGCCAGGAATGGGGTTTCACAATACTCGGCACAGTAGATACACTGTTATGTTCTGTGTTTGGACCATATACTTAACATTCATACCTCTCAACTCTCCAGATTTTCACAGAATGTCCACATGAGTTTTATCAAATTTGTGGCTTTCTGCCATATCACTGGGATGATCTCAGGACTGATGTGACTCAAGTTTTGGACTTCAAATCCTTCAAAACATGTATTTTAACACAACCCCCTGGTTATTTTAGCACATTTCTTTAGGGCAAATATGTCAAATATGTCCCTGTTTCTGGGTCATTTCCCCCATTATGTTGGCCTTTGTCCAGATGCCTTGTACTAAGAGATTGGGAGCTGTCTGTGAAACCCTGGTGATCACAGTGGCATTCAGCGCAAAACCGCAGACCGTCAGTGCTCTGATTTAAACAGAAGTGCTATCCATGTTCCCTTACACTGTTTCCTGGCTGGCAACACTGTTTCCAGCCATGAAACCTTGCTTATTTATGTTTAAATGTGATGCACGGCATGAATATGCAATGAACGCTGCTGAGCACCACGCGTCACCATGCACCACCGAGAACACATGTAAACTCAGTATAGGCTTTGTGCAAAGCCTACACAGAGTTTATTTTATCCTGGCGATTATTTACCATAGAGAATTGTTAAAAATATTAACAATAAAGTTGTGACACACCTTTTCCATGTGGAACAATTAAGATATGGAATTTTTAAGATTAAGAATGAGGAATGTTCCTCATAATGATGTACAGTTAAGATGCATGGTCCCAGTAAAGTTTGATGTACAAAAAAGACTAATTAAGAAATATGAAGCTAAAGAACAGAACTAACCAAGAAGCTGTACATATTAATACCTACAAATGAAATCTCCCTTATTCACATTAACAGAACAATAGCAATGTTTCTGTTCCAATGCACTAGTTTCATTGAAATATGCAAGGAACAGATTTAGCCAAATTGGGTTTGTCTGAGGAGCTGCTTGAACTTAAGTCTCATCATGTTGAAGCAGATCTAGTGCACTTTATCGCTTAAACCCTAAAGGGCAACACAGGAAGAAACATACAGTCTACTGACTCATCCAGTAAATTACAAAACTGCATCCTACTTTTATATTTTCACAAGTCCTTAACTAGTAACTTACCTGTTGATAGCCTCCAGAAAAATTCTGTTGGAGTTTTCTTCTACAATCCCTTCCTCTCAAGCTGCAATAATAAACCCATTTGTCTTCCACAAAACTGGTACTTTAAAGGAATAATAAGATTATGGACATACATGACTCAAACATGATCTCTACGTAGCTAACTTTCACTGGATTGCAATCACAAGTGCCTAACGTTTCTCTGTCATCTCTCATGCTCCCCCATTTTAAATTTACAAAATCATTGCACCCATATTTCCCTCCCCAAAGAATATAGATACTACACCCTAATGTTTATAGATGATTCTGTATCTGAACAGAGCCAATCATCTTGATAATGCAGAAACAAAACTGAAAATGTACTGGATGAAACATATTTATACCACCATTATAACTGGCACTATGGGTCTAGGTTTCCCCTTGTGTTTCCAAATTTCTTTGACACCTTTATTTCCAAAACTGTGGAAACAAAAGATGCAAGCCACATAGCTGTCTAGAAGTAAAGGTAAAGTATGTATTAACCTCAGTACTTACCAAAGGTCATATGAAAATGCCTTCAGTCTAATACATTGGACTACATTTTATCTATGTAGCTGTCCCAGTTATGAGAACTTCCAAGCCTAAATCTGTTCTTAGACCCAATATTTTTACCTTTCCTCATGAAAATAAAATCCCTTTCCAAGATCATTTGGTAGAGTCAACTGTAAGTCTTTCTAACTCACTGAAAAAAAATACATTCCAAACTATGCAAGTTCCCAAGCCCCTATATTTATTAAAATCAAGATATAATCCACAAGATGCCTAACTCCTTTTAGCAAAAATCTGTGAAATCAGTCACATCGTTTGGAGACTGTATGACCAGTCAGAAAAGAATGGCAAGAGGTGAAAGACAAAGTATATGAACATAATTCACACACAAAAATGTGCTCATATTGAATTATTACAGAACAAGTACTTTTCAAATGTAAACAAAGATGTGTTAGAAGGAACTCGCTAATGAAACAACAGGATATTTGCAAGGGGGGGGGTTACATCCTACACGTTCACATCCCTTACTACTTGTATATACCAAGTGACAGATTATACAATCTGGGAAGGAAAAAAGAGAGAAATAAAAGAGATCCTGCAAATTTCATCTTTTATGGAAAATCACAGAATTGCACATTAGCAATTGCATGTTAGAATGTTGGTCACTAGTGTGTTTATCACAAATATAACACTTGTTAAAATGGCACCCTTTTTATGCCATTCCTTTGTACAATGGAATTCCCCAACTGACATTTCACACATTGGATCACTAATCCTATACTAATCTCTTGTTCCGATGTAATAAATGTGGATGGAAACCATATAATTCAAGACACTCTGTCAGACGTTTTAGCTGTATCCAGTTACACAAGTTGTCTGTTATATGAGTAAGAAGCATTAAAAAGGTGTGACACATCCCAAATCACCTGCCTCCTAAACCTAATTTTAAATATATTGCAAATAATTAATTGATTTACCTTCTACCATTTTACTCTCTAATTTATCATCTGTATTGTAGAATGCAATATCTCATTTCTTAATAAGATGGTCATCCAACTTTTCCATATAACTTTCACTACTGCTGTACCATTTTACTAAAATATAATTCACATCAAGCAATAAAAATACATTATTTTAGCGGAGCTGGACTACGTTTAAAATAAATAAAACAGTAGAAAAGCAGGCATTCCTGGTGTGCTAAATGGTGGTGATTAAACTATAACTCTTTCTAACTCAAGGAAAGAGAAATAGTATTCCAAACTATGCAAGACTTTTCTTTCAAGCACTTGAATCCTGACAAAACAGTGTTGTTGTGTAAAAGCACCTAAACTACATCTACCAACAGCATCACACATAAAAGGAAAAAAAATACTTTTTAAGAAATTACCCTGTCTGTAAACTAGTAATGGTATGCATATGATTATATTTAATGCATTTTTACAACATGAAATACTTGACAGACAACTTCCATCTTACACTTAACCTGTGTGCATAAAAAAATAAAAATCATTTGGCCTCATCAGATCTACTGCCCATTTACCCTACCAAAACTGTAACTGGTGATATTTATTCCAATAAACCTGCATAAGAAATCAAGACCAAAATACCTTTCCTACATATCATAAATTGTGAACTTATCCATATCCCACCATGAAATGATGGCATCAAAAGTCACCCCCCACCCCACCAAAGCTAACATAAGCATATGCTGCCTCATAGATTTTGAATATACAAATCTAGTGACAGTAATTGCAGTATAACATTTTGTTATATTCATCAAACATATAAAAGCATGAAAATGGCAAATACCTAAAAAGTAGCAAAAATAGTTCTGCAAGATGCAAAATCATTTTCATCATCCAAGGTGCTTTGCCCCCATATCCTTGTTATTTATTTATTCTCACTCTAAGGTCACACCACATTGGAGAAAAGGAAAGCTTTTTAAGTTGTTTGCCATTTTTTGTCATTTTGCCTTTGGTGATAAATGTAATGATATTGTCCATTCATAACTGTTGCAGAGAAATTACCAGCTTTGAACTCATATCCACAGATCATTTTTAAACTCATATTCTCAGCAAAATCGCTTAAATCGACTAAAGAAGCACAGATAACGCAATATGTAACTTTGTGTTGACACTAAAATACGTAAATGAGCTAATTTCTTCAGTCATAAATAAAATTCTTGTAATTCAGCAAGAGAAACAGTATCATAGACACTAATCCTATCGTTTATGTCTCTGGAACCCATTATACTTTTACCTTACTTTATTACTATGCAGTTAAAATCTACTAATCAAATACCAAAAGCAGTAAGGGAAATAAATGGACCAACTTTATTGAAAAGCACATGTTATGTGGATGGTAATGGCTGCATAAACATTGAGAACTGTTAAAACCCACATATGTCCAGGAAGAACCATCACATACATCTGACCTTCTTTCAGTATATAATGCTCTTGTATGGTAAAAGGGTGAAAGATAAACAATACCTAAATATGTGTGCAGTGCTAGAGTAAGTATCAAGATGTCAGGATCCCACAATCCTCTCTACATATACTCTAAATGTACCTGAACCAAAATATTATGGCATTTGTACTCTTGCAATAAAAAAATAACATCATATGTTAAGGCAAAAATCATACCCTTATGTTTACATTTTCCCCACAGGCACTCAGATTACAAGTTCATAAATTTTAATAACCAGTGTTTAAACCCCAAGGCTGTATATAAACACTAACTTCCTAAAGAACGGATTAAAAATTGTATTAAGCATATAGGTGTCCAGACTGGATTTAAACATCATCAGTGATGCAGATAGTTTGATTTTTAGAGGTAATTTGTTTCAAATTTTATGAGTAGCTTGGGTGACAAAATTATTTCTCCTAGCTGTTTTATTTAGATTTATACAAAAATTTAAGTTGTTATGTATAAGCCTAGCAGAGATGGAGTATAAATCAATACTTAATGAAGCACGCATTCTTTCATCTGTGAATGCTAGTTTTATCCCAAAAATTTCTGTAGTGAAAGCTAACCAGTTTTGAATCTGGTACATCTGGCCATTTAGCTAGCGTCATGGATTGATGGAATACTCTTTATGAATTGTCATTCGATAGAATACTCTTCGTGAATTATTTATTTTATTTTACTTTATTTTACATTTGTTGACCAGGCTAGTCTAGCTGGACACATGTCCATTTTTAGTAGAGAACCAGGGAAAAAAGCTCCACTATAGTTAAAGTCATAGTACATAATTACAAGTAGAAAAACAAGATTGTTACATAACCTAATAGTACTAATATGGTTTACGATTGTGTACAAGAAATAATTCTAAAAAGAAGCTAGGGTAGAGCTTGCTAAGCAAGTTTAAGCTCTGTGGCAGATTAAAACTAAGGTAAAGTTCTGTTTCTAAAGAAGAGCACATGCTAAGTTAGTTTAAGCTCAATAGCAGGTTAAGGAAAGGCAGTGATAGTAGTAACTTTAGTAGGCTGAAAAATCACATCTTCACAGCTGTTAGTAGGAGATAGGATGAGAGTAATAAGAAAAACTAGACATAAAAAAATGAAGGAGGAGGGTTTTAGTCAGGATTTGTGCAAGGGCATAGCCAATGAGTTAGGAGATATTCCTTAAGTTGCTTTTTGAATAGAGATGTAGAAGAGAGAGATGAGAGTTCCCTGGGGAACAGGTTTCAAGACTTCCCTACAGTGTTTGAGAACAGTGTGTCCCCAGCTTTGTTTTTGGATTTATGTATTTATGTACTAGTAACCTATTGGCTGAGCGAAGGGTAGAGAGATTTTTGTAGGGGGTGATAAGACTAGTTAGTATTGGAGTATTGGTAGGATGATATAAGATCTTGTGTGTGATAGTAAGTTGTTGAAATAATAGTTGATTTTGGAGTACTAGCCATCCAAGTTGTTTTAGATTCTGACAATGGTGGCTTCTAAATGGGGAGTTTGTGGCAAATATAGCTATGTTGTTATAGGTGAGTGCCAGTTTGTTGAGATTGCATTTTGAAAGACTTGTATAAATGGGAGAGGCATAGAGTAGTGTGGAGATGAGATGGGTGCCAGCAATAGTAGTTCTGGCAGTGAGGGTAAGGTAGGGTTTAATTCTGTAAAGGGTGCCTAGGTTTCTATTAACTGATTTTATGGTGGTATTGATGTGTATGTCAAAGGTAAGATTATGGTCAATTATCACCCCCCAAGAGTTTGATGGTTCGTTCTGGAGATATTACAGTACCATTTATGGATGTCACTGTAAGGACTAATTGAGAGGACTTTACTGTAGGATTGAAGAGCAATAATTTTGTTTTTTTGACGTTCAGGAGAAGGCAGCATTGTAGGAACCAATTTTCAACTTTACTGAATACATTCTGGGTAAGCAATTGGAGTTTGGGTAAGGAAATAGCAGAGCAAATTAGCGTAGAGTCATCTGCATATTGTAAGATTTAGATTGTTAATAAAAATGGAGAATAGGAGAGGGCCTAAGATAGAGCCCTGAGGTACGCCAAGGGAAACAGGGAGGTGTGTAGAGAGTTCCTTGTCCCAGAGCACAGCTTGTTGTCTGTTTTCTAGGTAGGACTTAAACCAGTGTAGTGCCTGTGTATCAAGTGAGAGAGATTTAAGTATATCCAAAAGAAGATGATGGTTAACCATGTCAAAGGCTTTTGAGAGGTCAATAAAGAGCACAGATGATAGGGAGTTATTATGATTTTTGTTGATACAATCAGAAAAGGATAGAATTGCAGAAGTTGTGCTGTGGAATGGTCTAAAGTCATGTTGACAGGTGGCAAGTAAATTGTTATGGAGAAGGTGGTCAAGTAGTTGTCGGTGGATACACTACTCCATTATTTTTGCTAGTGGAGAGAGTAGGGCTATAGGGCGAAAGTTAGAAGAGGAATGATATGGGAGATTTTCCAGATAGTTGGGATAGTTCCTTCAGTGATTGTTCTGTTTATAAGTATGGAGATGGGATAGGCTATGACTTTAGCTGATTTCTGTAGATATTCAGCTGGTAGGAGGTCAGCTGAAGGGGTGCCTGGTTTAAGTCTTTGGAGAAGGGTGCAGATAAGAGATGTAGGCACAGGTTGTAGATGAAATGAGGGAGACAAGTTAGTTAAAGTGAGTGACAGGTTAGTAGTAACAGAGGGTAAAGTATTGGCTAGGGATTGAATAGCATCAGTAAAGAAGGTATTGAAGGCATTGGCAATAAGTTTAGAATTGTCATGGGTGGAGCCTGTTGGGGTTGGTGTCTTGGAGTGGCCTGGATGCAAGAGCTTATTTAAGCCTGTCCAGAACTTTTGTGGTTTGTGCTGGTGGATTTGTTGGAGTCGAAAGTAGAATTTTTTTTGTCAAGGAGTACAGAAGTTTTAGTAGAGTTCCTTAGTTGCTTAAAGTGTAGGTGGTCTATTGGGTTTTTAGTAGTTCTCCATTTGGCCCAAACTTTATTTCTTAATATGATTTGTCATTGGATGGACTCATATTTTTGAAGTTGGGAAATAGAATAACTACAAAAAGTGCTATTATATTCCAATATAGGCATTGTATAGGTTTTATACATAATGACCATATTTAACATGTCTTAACAAGATTGCTTTTCACATTAAACCCATATGTTTGAAAGTTCAGTATGATATTGTTGCTATATCTATCCAAGGACAAATTATTTATTGCTATATTGTCTTTCTATGCATATGCCTCTTCCAAAACTGAACCTTTGAGAATTAGTTGCTTTCTTAGGATATAATTCCCAAAAAACATCACCTGGCATTTGGCATTACTAAAATATATACCTATCCTCAATGCCCATGTAGAAATAAACAGTATTTATTTTTTATTTATAGTTTCATACACATTGTGCACGACTGCCAAAATTTCAGATTTTGCAGTTATCTGCATTTTTACTGACCTAACAGGAGTTCATGACAGGAAAGTTTAAAAAACCTAAGTTAAACTAGTAGGGATCAAGAACAAAGCCTTGGGGCACTCCAGTGGCAACACGTAGAAATTTTGAATGAACTCTCTGAATAGTTAAACACTAAAAGCATCCAATCAGCCACTTTGAAATCCAGTTAATCAAATATGGATTAAAGTTGTATTTCAATATATATATATATATATATATATATATATATATATATATATATATATGTAATTATGTGAACCAAAAAGTATTAAAGGCATAAGCAAGGTCTAAATAAATTACCCCTACATTCAGTCTCATATCAAGAACTAGGGGAACTTTATCATAAGACCAAAATAAATTAGTAAATGTGACCTTTTGAGTAGTAAATCCATACTGGTGAATATCTGTGTAGTTACAAGCAGTGGTTTGTGAGAAGGTAAATAATACATCTTTCAAAAGTTTTAGTTAACAGAGATGTTAAACTAATAGTTTTGTAGTTGTGAATTTTTGTTTAATTTTTTTGTAAATGGGGTAATTGAGGATTTTTTTTAGGAATAAGGGGCATAGCCTTTTTTCAACATGCCACTGAAATGTTTATGTAGAATAGGATTTAGGGTATCGTTAACATTACTAATTAAAATGGGTGGAATATTATCCAAACACATAGAAAGTGATTTCCTAATTTTAGAAAGAGATTTATCAGTTAAGTCATCTATTTTTGGTAGACAAACACTGATGAACATTCAATGGGAATTGCATGCTTTATACTAAAAACAAAGGTTAATTGGTTTAGATTTCTGAATTACTTATTAAATTCCTTAGCAATTTATTTGAGATTATGTATTGTTCTATCACTGATGGTGATTGATCATATATAGTTTCGAGTGGGAATTTCACCTATGATATATATTTATAAAACTGTTTTTAAAGTATAGTCAAGGTATTTTAGCACACACTAAGTATGATTACAAGTTTTCATAGTGCACAGTTTCCTTCTTGTGTGCTACAATTACAGCCACTTCCCCCAAATAAGGATTTAAAAATCAGAATTTGCATCTTATTTTGCCTTGTTAATATATATTTATAGAACTGTTTTTATTATGCAGTCTGAGGTATTTAATACACACCAAGTATGTTTGCAAGTTTTCATAGTGCCCACTTTCCTTCTTGTGTGCTGTAATTACAACCGTCCTCCCCCAAGTAAAGATTTCAGAATCAGAACTCACACCAAACTTGTACCCTTGCTTACATCATTATCCAAATCCTTAATAATATGAAAGGGGAAATCCTATTAATAACAAGATGTAGAGAAGAAATATGCATTCACCAGCTGTCAGTATGCCAATCACAGCCTGCAATATATCTGCAGCTTCAGCTGAAGACGTGAAAAGTGAAATAGACCAAGAAGGGCAGACTGGTTTTAGAAGAATTGGTCTTATATAGCGTCTTCCACGGTGGACACCACTGCCATGCGAAAAAGGACATTGTGTGTAACTGCAGAGTAGAATAACCAAGAAAAATAAGTCAGTTTCCTAAAGTGGAACTTTTTCCTAAGCCTCAGTATACCAGTTATAGTACATTTAGGTGAGTGAACAATTCCTGGTCAAATTATATTGCTGCCAATAACAAAAACAAGCATGTGGCATTTAAGACTAGCAAATAATTCCCATCTCCCCACCTCCCGGCCACACAATATTTGACACATGCTGAAGTATATCTAACAAATCCTGTTTTCATGTTATTTGTTTTGGAAACATTTCTCCCCCATTTGGTGTAACCTTTGAAGTAGTATATTTAGAAGTTGGGAGTCGGGGGCCAGGCCCACACATTAGGGGAGGGTGTGAGGGGCAGAGCCCCCAGAAAAAAATAAATAAATTGAGATTCAACTTAATGTACCACAACTATCTACCAACTGGTACAAATACTGTCTGAGGTAGATCATGAGCAGTGAATTACAATCCAATAAATCAAAGACCTCCCTGGAAGTCTAGACATTGTACACATAAAACAAACTATTATATTTATCTTGCTTTTATTTTAATTTTATTTATTTATTTTTTTACTGTGACAGTGCTGTCTGTTGAGACTATAATTACAGCTATTGTATACCTTCATTTTCTACACAGGCAGTAAGTTCTTGACCTAGCATGTTTCAAGGTGTAAATCATTTTAATGTTACTTGTAGGATGGTACAGTTCTGCACTGATTACCATTGCTTCCTCATACTACTTAGTTCTATAGTCAAGTTCCTGGGCTGGGATACCTTCTGTCTGAATGCCATCTGTGGTTTTCACTAGATGATCCATTTTCCCCTACATCACAAAGGCTTACCAAAAGTTGAATTGGCAATACTCTAAATTATCCATGAGTGCATCATAAATGTGTGTGTGTGTGTGTGTGTGTGTGTGTGTGTGTGTGTGTGTGTGTGTGTGTGTGTGTGTGTGTGTGTGTAGCAAGAGTCAGGAGGCAGGAAGCAGACCAGCTGTCAGATCTGACAGGTGGCAGAATGCCCATCTCCAAAATTCTTTCCCTCTCAGTGGCGACTGTTTTGAGCGCCACTGAAAGCTGCTGATTGCAGATATCAGACCTCTGCATTTTGAGTTTGCCAGCTATTACAGTTGCAGGACTAACATATGCTTATCAGGCCCATGATCTGTTGGTGTAACACCCAGTGCTCTTTCTAGTTGTCACTCAAGAACTGAGCCACAACAACCTCATTCCCCCAGGACGGGTGAGCCAACAGCAGCCACTTACTCCCATCTTTCCCCCATTGGCTCTTCTAGTGCCAGATACTGAACTCAGGTTGTCTGGGTCATCTCTGGAAATTCATCCCTGTATGCCACAGAGCTGGAATCCAGAATCAGTTCTATATCTTATGCACACAGATTGCTCTGATAGGCTTCAGGTCTCCTGCAAACCTAAATGATGAATGAATTAATGATTTGTCTTTAGACTTAATGTTCTGTGCTGATAGTATACTGAATATATACATAAATTATCTTATTGTAGCACTTACAATCTTCAATATGCCTTCTTTCTTTTTGTATTATCTTTTTGTGCAAACTATAGACTAATTTAAATGCCATTTGTTTATTAAAGTGTCTGCAGAGATTCACAATTATATTCAGTCATTTAACCTTGAGCCTGTGCTTGTTTTTCACCTATATTATTTTAACTTACCTTTACTGTGATCTGAAAAGCATTCTTTGATTAAGATTAAAGCTAGATAGTAATGCTGTTCAGGATACCTTCCATCTTTGAATTAAAGTATTAAAAGACCATTATGGTCAGAAGCTGAAGCAACATTTTGTACATACGGATGCAGTACTAAGGTGACTCTGTCAGTCTGTGGTTAGTTTTCTTTTATAATTTGTCCTTTCTCTGACCAAATGGTCTGATGCTGCACTGATATGATTTAGTTTTTCAGCTAACGGATCTTTTTTTAAACAAGAAACATCTTTATTAAATTATCACCTGTGACACTGGCAGTCATGCATTTATATAAATGAAAACAAACCATACTGACATATTTTCAGTTGCAAATGTTATACCTCACTTATAATCTATCCAGTCATTATCAATCAAACATTACAAACCTCATTCAGGTCCTTCCTTCCTACTCTTAAACTTCATTCTTCCTCGAAAACATTAGTCTGCATGTATTGTTCCCACAATTCCCATTTTTTCTATGTAATTTGCTCCTCCCCTATTCTAAAGATCCCATTTCCAGTTGTTTTATCTCTATTACTATATTCAATTCTTCTAGTACAGTTGGTCTAGACTTTGATTTTTATTTTCTATTAATTGCTTTTTTGGCAACCATCAGAATTAAACTCAGCAAGGCCTTACTATGTTTAGACAATTCTGATTCTGTATCATAGCTCAAAAAATCAATTACTTAGTCATACCAATTTGCTCATCCAGTACTTCTGATAAAGTTGTTTGCAGGGAATTTTTAAAGTCTGCCAGCTCATTATACTCCTAGAAAGTATGTTCCCAATTACCTCTTTCTTTCCCATCACACCTACGACATTTGCTATCTACCTGAGGAAAAATTATTTGGAGTCTACTTGGAATATAAAAATACATATGTAAACACTTCCAAGCAAATATTCTAAATCTTCTAGACCCTGTTGCATATTTGGGAGCCATACATATAGCCTCCCATTCTTTCTTTATGAATTGCATATCCAGTCACTCTTCCCAATCCTTTCTAACCTCCTCTGATTGATTCTTATAGTTATCATGTAGTATTTTATATGTCCAACTAATTATCCCTTTTTCACAACAGCCTCTGCTCTGGATTCTACCAAAAATCTCTACCAATGCTGGTCTTTTGCTTAGAATCCCCTTATTTCTTTGTCTTTGCCTGTACTCTGAGATCAGTCCTTGAAGGCAATCTCTATCATGTAGTCCAAATGAATTATTGGCCTCTTTCTATTCTATTACCTTTTCCTCTTTGATTATTTGCTCCCAGTACCTTGGTGCCTTTGCCAGTTTTCTCCAGTAAATTCCAGCCCCCTCTTGCCTATTCTCTGTACCCCTAATTGCAGTCATCCTTATTGGCAGAATCTCCTTTCTCCCTCCCCATGTTGGCTTAGTTCTTAGAATAATTTCTGTTACTTTATGAATATAATATTCTGTATGGTTATTGTTATTCTCTTTAAGGATCTGTAAACAAAACTCTAGTCTGTCATTGTTTCTTGTTCTTCCCCCGTATTTCATCATCATCCCTTTCCACATTGAATTACAGCTTTCTGCTTGTGCTATGTATAGGAGCCTTAACTGGGTAGCTGTGAAATATCACTTCAAAACAGGTAATTCCAAATCACCTTGTTCTATTGGAAAGATCAACTTATCCCACTTGAAGTTTGCCCTCTCCCCCTCTCAGATTAAATCCTTTAACTCTTTTTTAATTGCTCTCCACAACTTCTCTGGTCGATAAAAATACGCCTTGCTGGTGTATAAAACTAAAGGGACTAAAAACATTTTCATTTTTTGTATCTTGCTACCCATATCCACAAAACAGAGCTTCCAATTTCTCAGTTTTTATATTAGTTTTTGCTTAGTCTCTTCCCACATAACCTTAGCTGTCATAACAGTATCATTTTTAATCCATACTCCTAAGTACTTCATTTTGTCATATATCCTGAAAAGACTTAAAACTGTCTGAGAATGTTCCACAACACTGAAATGTCCTTTTCTGGTTTTATCAGGTATAAAATAATATCATCTGCAAACAAAGACAACTTTTCTTGACTACCATACTAATTATAACCTTGAATTTCTGAGTCTCTTATTTTCTTTGCCAATGGTTCTACATATAATGCAAATAACAAAGGGGAAAGAGGACACCTTTGTCTGGTTACTCTGCTCAAACAGAACTTATCAGTGATGCCCCCCCCAACTGTACTTTTTGCCTCTGATCCCTCATATATTCTCCGAATCATAGGTTCATAGTTAGGTACTAGGCTATCAGCCCAAGGGCCTATGTAAACCTAGTCAACAAGGTTCCCTGGCTTACGCCACCCAAGAAAGTTATTTTCCTGTGCTACTGTCGAGCAGAGACACAGAAGTGATCCCCGGGGTGTATTTCCTATTTCCCATCCACTCATCAAGATTTTTCTTGAAGAGTGCTAATGAAGAACTTTGCTTGACATAGATGGGTAGCCTGTTCCAGAGTATGTGAAGTCTCTGGGACAGGAATCTATCCCACCAGCATGTTCTGTTTATTGTGGTGACAAGGTTTAGGTCCCTAGAGCGTGTAGCTTGGAGGGATTGGGATTTCTTTAGGTGTAGCATGTCCAACAGCTCTGGGTTTGTCATAGCTTTATGTGTTAGGCAGAGATCACCTCAGAGTAGGCGATATGCTATGGAGTAAAGCTGGAGTTTTTTGAGGCAGTCAGTGTAGGGTATTTGTCTGAGGTCAGTAATCCTCTTTGTGAGGTACTTCTGTGACCTTTCCAGCTGCTGCAGATGTCTTGTGAGGTACATTCCAAAAGGGGTGTTGTACTCTATAATGGGTCTAATGAGTGTCGAGTAGAGGGGAACAATGACCTCTTTTTTCCTGGATGAGAACCCTTTTATGATGAGGTGTGCCACGTAGAAGGACTTCCTGACTACTGTGGCGATGTGACTATCAAAGGAGAGACTACTGTCCACCTGGGTCCCAAGGTCTCTTATCACACATTCGGTGTTAAGTAGATTGCTGCCTATGTGGTAGTTCATGGGTACAGAGTTTTTACCAAAGGGGATGACACTGCACTTTTTGGCATTGAGCTTGATGCCATGTCTCTGACACCAGGCATGTGTCTCAGCGAGGCCCTTCTGTAGGATGTCCACATCATTTGGGGACTTGACTATGGCTCCTAGATTGCAGTCATCTGCAAACTTCATTAGCCAGAGGCCTTCTGTGTTAGTCTGTACTTCAGAGAAGTAAATACCAAACAGGAGAGGTCCCAGGACGGAACCCTGTGGTACTCCACTTGTCACTGCTCTGAGGTCAGATTTGGAGTCTGCAACTTTTACAGTGTGGGTTCTGTCAGTGAGCCAGTTGGCAACCCATCTTGTGATGTAGGGATTTATACCTAGTTTAGTGAGTTTAGCTATAATTCCAGAATGGGGGATGGTGTTGAAAACCTTGGCGAGGTCAAGATAGGCTGTGTGAACAACTTTAGCCTCATCTACGGCTTTGGTGACTGCCTCAAAGAAGTCGATCAGGTTCAGGAGGCATGATCTGCCTTTCACAAACCCAAACTGGGTGGGATCCAGAGTTTGGAGGTTACCAATGTCTTTGTTTATGAGTTCCATGATGATACGTTCCATTGCATTTTCAGGCTAATAGGTCGATAGTTCCCGGGATCAGTGGTGGCTCCCGCTTTGTGGAGTGGGATAACTGTTGCTGTGCACCATTCAGTGGGCACAAAGCCTGATGCGAGGCTATTATTGAACATGGTGCTTAAGTGGGGAGCCAGTTCATTCTGAAGTTCGTGTAAAACGCAGCGTGGGATGTTGTCCCATCCCATGGATGCTTTGTTTTTGGCTTTAGAGAGTGCAGCTTTTACCTGCATAGTTGTGATTACAGGGACTCTGCATCCTTCCTGTATAGATATGGGCCCTTGAGGGGGGGTAAAGTTAACACTGAACCTATCTGCCAGGATGTTGGCAATATCAGTTGGTTCTGTAATTTTCATGCTGTTGTGCTGTAACTCAGAGCAGACATGGGTGTTGCCATTGAGATTCTTGACATAGCTATAGAATGCTTTGTGGTTGTCCTTAGAATTAGTGGTGATTTTCTTTTCATAGCTAGCTTTGGAGGATCTTATAAGGGATCTCATCTTCTTACTGAGGCTGACCAGGGAGCTCCTCCACTCATGGGATTTTACTCTCTTTTGCAACAGTTTCTTCCTTCTGTTGTACAGTTTGTTTATGGCAGGGGACCACCAGATTGGCTTCCTTTTTTTGGAGGATAGCATCTTGGTTCTGTTTGGGCTATCACGATCCATGCACTCGTGTAAGTGCTTATAGAGTGCATTTGTGTAGGATTCAGCAGTTGTAACTGTATTGTCCATCTGCATGGGTGTCATGAAGTTCACCACTTCTGTCTTAAGAAGCATGAAGTTGGCTTTGGAGAATTTTTTTACTGTGGTTTCCTTAATGGGGGTGGGGGGTGGGGGCGGGATGTGGATGTCAAGGGTGATTAGCTTATGGTCAGATCGGAACAACGAGGAGTTGACTTCAGCTGTGGAACACTGGTCACTCATGTTGGTAATGACTACGTCTAGGATAGTGTTGCCTCTGGTGGGGGGTGTGGATAAGTTGATCCAGGGCATTGGAGTTTACGAATTCCAGAAAGCATTGAGCTAAGGAGTTGGTACATGAGTAGTTTTCCCAGTTAATGGTGGGGTAGTTGAAGTCACCCATTATTAGGGTGTTTGGTTGAACCCTAATATTTTCCAGTACATCAAGAAAAGAGGAGTGGGAATCCTGGGGCATGGTGGGGGATCTGCAAGCTACAATTTGGATTGCAGTTTTGCCCAGAGTTAGTTGCACTTGGATAACCTTGGATGCATTATGCTGAGCAACTAGCCTGGAGGTATGGATATCCTTAGTGAATATGGACATACCTCCATCTTTGGTGTTTCGGTCCAGGTTACATGGCCGAAAAGTGTGGTTTGAGTTATAGCCTGGTAGTGCAGGGGTGCTCTCTGGAGCCTTGAACCAGGTTTCATCACTGCACAGATATCGATGTTCTCCATTTTAAGGAGTGCCTCGAGTGAATGCATTTTGAGATTTAAACTTCTAGCACTGAGTAGCATTACCCTCAGTTTTTGCTTGCCTGTTCCTGTTATGGTGGTGAATTTGTTATTTGAACCTTGCCTAAAAAAGGCACTATAGGAGCAGCAAGAGCCTTAGCCAGTATCTGGAATCCCAGGGGTGACAGGTGCAGGCCATCTGTGGCAAAACATCGTGGTCTATCGACTATGTCATCCCAAGCAGACAAATACTGGATCCCCTTAGAATGACACCAGAAGCTTAGCCAATTGTTGAAGTCAATCATTTTGTCCTTGTATGGGCGATGGCAGAATGCTACTCAGGGCTAGGGTCATACCTGCCTGGGCTACAAGATCGGAGAGCTCTTCCATGTCTCTTTTCATGTAGTCCAGGGGGTATGTCTCAGGTCATTCATACCAACATGGCAATAACAGAGTCATATTTGTACTTGTTGTGGAGTGACTTGAGTGCATGGGTTATGTGGCAGATCCTGGCACCCAACAGGCAGCTGACAGTAACCTTCTCCTTGTTTAGCCTGGTGAGTGGGACATCAGTGTGCCTGACTATAGAGTCACCTATGACTAGTGTGTTGGGTACATTGTTTTGCCTTATTGGCTGTGGTTGAGTGGCACACTGAGTCTGTGGGCTATGTGTCATTTGGGTTGTATTGGGGGATGGAGGTTGCTTGCGTTTCTGCTTTGGAGGTCTTTGTTGCTTAGACAGATTATTATTGAGAGCCTCTGCGAATGTTTTTGTGTTACTATGTGTGGATTTTGGTGGTGTAGATTTAGTGAGACTATGTGATGAGTGTGGTGTGGTGCAAATGTTTACCTTCTCCTCATGACTGTCAAGTTCAGTCTTGGTTGGAGAGAGCTTTATCTCCAGTTTGGCTAGATAAGTGCATCTCTCACAGGTTGTAGTGTTGGGTGGTAGGAGGAGAGGGTTGTCTGTATACATGAAGCAATTTCTACATTGCCTCAAGATGCCCAGATTCATCAGATAGACAGGAGAGAACACTGGGAGCTGACCCTTGGACATGCCTGAATAAAAAACTATTTTCCTCTAGATAAGTGAGGAAAGTGAGTACACGAGCTGTTTTTCTCTAAGCAAGTGAGAAAAGTTAAGTATAAAAACTGTTTTTCCTCTAGGTAATGAGGGTTGACTGCTATAGTAATTAGTAGCTTATTTAGTGCTTACAAGTTCTGAACAAGTGCTGAGCACGAATAAGCAAATTTAAGTGCTAAAACTAAGGATGTGTATCTGCACTAGATGAGTTACAGGACAGAAACCAGTGCAAATGCAAGCTTTTAAATCAGAAAGTTGAGAGACTTTATCATTTTATAATTTTTTTCAACCTTATAATTTTATCTCAGCTAAGGTATCTTCATCCCAAAGTACACTCTTTGTCCTGACAAGTTCACACTTTATTAAAGGTTTTATATTTTAGGCTGCATGTTTTCCATTCAGGTAGAATGGGAGTGCTCTGAGTTGCTCCTTTATTTAGGTAAGTCTATAGAGAGTGTCTGTACACTTTCAGTGACTGTATTTCAGTTGCAGTATATTTCCCATTTCCTAATCAGACTTGTATGTGTCAATGATTGTGCCAGCTACTGCTGTGAACAGTTTAGTTACTTTTATTAAGAAGTTCTTAAGTGTATGAACTCCTCTCCTACTTAATTGTCAACTAGAGATGTCAAATTTCTCATGATTCATGCTTGAGCTCTTCACTCAGCTGTAAATAATAGCTGACCCTGACAGAGAAAGATTGCTTCTGTAGACCAGTAGTTTCAATATTTTTAGTCAAGAAATATTTATTGTTTCAAATGAGACGAAAAGGAAGTGGGACTACTTACATCTTGGACAAGATGTGTATTGTATTGGGCAGTCAGATAAAGAAGCTAGTGAAAGGAATTTCTTAGATAAAGTGAAATTTCAAGCAACCCAATGTGGCATGCACTGATGAAGATGAATAACATAGAAATGTCATATAAAGCGAGAAACAACACTTAGTCATGCTAAATTAATATGTGGTAATGTAAATTTGATTATTATAGACTAAAACATGCTTTTGTATTGGGAACGTTTTCCTTAATGTGCAGTAGTCCTTTAAAGATAAAGGTTAATTCAGACAGTCATTTATTTATTTTTTTTCTATAGCCATAAAATAACTGGCAAATTAGTTTGCTCACTACCTTAGGACACTAAACGAGACTCTTAACTCTTGGAGTAATTTTATCCATGTTTATGTTTTATCTGTCTGAATAAGTTCTGTAACTGTGTCATATATATTTGTTAGCACTTTCTTAGATGCAGTAACATACAATTTGTTGATTCTGTGAATGTTTTCATGTGATTATTCTATTTTACTAGTAAAAAAATCTTACATTGTGATAGTACCTTTAATGTGAATCTGTAATGAACTGTCATTTACAGTTTTGCCAGCTTCACTACCTCATTTTCATCAGTTCAGTTTTAACAGTAGATGCAGCATGTTGCTTACGTATTTGGCAATGTGTGGCTTTCGGCTGGACTGCTGACAAAAACCCTGCAGGCAGAGAGGTGCTGTATCCTGCCAGTTTTGGATAGTCACTATCACACTTATTATGCATTCTGCTTGTTTTTGGCCTGAGGAATTGGAGCAACTTCAAGTAGTTTTGGGATCTTTCCAGCATTGGTAATTATGTCTCGTAGTTCATGCTTAATACCTCCACTAAGTTAAATTAGACTGATAAGGAGAGAGTCTACTGCTGTGATTGGGTAACTGTTTGTTGACATTTCATTTTCAACCAGCCAGAAAATTCATGAAGGCATTCTGCCTCTCTCCATCATAATATGAGGCCACTGTCTTTCACTGTTCACCACTTGTGTCTAAATATCTATCTATCTGTCTATCTATATGTGTATGTGCATGTGTGTGTGTGTGTGTGTGTGTGTGTGTGTGTGTGTGTGTGTGTGTGTGTGTGTGTGAGTGTGCGTGTGTGTGCGTGTGTGTGTGTGTGTGTGTGTGTGTGTGTGTGTGTGTGTGTGTGTGTGTGTGTGTGTGTGTGTGTGTGTGTGTGTGTGTGTGTATATATGTATGTTAACCCTTGCAGAAAAGAAAATCAATGAAAAACAAACTGCCTTGAGCTTTCACTGCAAAACTAACTAATAAAATAATCTTCTCTACTGGCACAACAACCCCCTCTACTTTTTTTTTCAAACATCTTTATTAAATTTACACATATGATAACACATATGACAAAGGCAATCTTACATTTATATAAATGAAAAACATACAAAATGATATCACTTTAGTTGCAAACAGTTTACATCACAGACACCGTTGAAACAACTGTAGTTGTCAACATTCTACATTACTTATAAACCATCCAGTCTTTGTCAGTTAAGCATTATATAGTTCATTCAAATCCTGCCTCTTAAACGTCATTCCTGCTCTGCATATATTGTTCCCACAATTCCCTTTTGTTTTATGTAGTTTGCTCCTTTCTTTTTCTAAAGATCCCAGTTCCAGCTGTTTTATCTCTGTCACTATATTCACTACTTCTAGTAAAGTTGGTCTAGACTTTGATTTCCATTTTCTAGTAATTACTTTTTTGGCAGCCACTATAATTAGACTCAGCAAGGCTTTACTATGTCTAGGCAATTCTGATTCTGCAGCATAACTCAAAAAAATCATCTCCCCAGTCAGTCCAATCTGCTCACCCAGCATCTCCGACAGAGTGGTCTGCAGGGAATCCCAAAAGTCTGCCAGCTATTCATACTTCCAAAAAAAATGTTCCCAGCCACCTCTTTCTTGTCTGTCACACCTCCAACATTTGCTATCCACCTGAGGAAAAATTCTTTGGAGTCTACTGGGGGCATAAAAATACCTATGTAAACACTTCCAGGCAAAGATCCTAAATCTTCTAGACTTTGTGGCATATTTGGGACATATATCCCACCATTGTCTCTTTGTGAACTGCTTATCCAATCTCTCTTCTTGTCTTGGTTAGTGGCTTGTGATGGAAGAAGGAAGAGGGCATGTCACCTGCTAACTTCCACCATCACGCAAAAGGCAATCATTTATTGCACCTGACCAAAACTTGGCTCTCCGGTCACTTGCATGTTGGTCAGTGCCATCTCATCAAGGGTCAGTTATTCAGTCTGCTACTTTTGTCATCAGTGTCTCAAATATTTTGTTCTGATTTTGTCTTTGTTGTCATTGTAATCTATACCATGACCTGCTCATTTTTGTTTTGCATTTTGTTAACTTATTATTTACTTTATGACTTAAAGGGCTCTATTAGTGATGCTCTATATATGTACAAAGGGTATATTTTGGAACAATGCTGATGCGTTGTCAAATTTTATCAAACAGATGTAATCAAAATATGTCAAGAAGCACACTCAGCTGAAGGGAATTATTTAGTATAAGACATCTTGGCCAAAATATTAAACTTCTTTTTTTTGTCTCTGTAGTGCAGAGGGAAAAGATCTAACTGTGACACAGATTAATTCAATTTAAGCAGCACTTGAAGACCTGGGTGTGGGACGATAAAAATGACTGGCTTATGTTTTTTCATCCTTGGGGGAGGGAGTGGTGGTCTCCTGGTGGCCACAATTGCTCCCTTGCAAGCAGAGGTTTGCATGACAACAATGTCCATTAGCTTGTGATGATAACTCTTGGGACATATGAGTATGAGCTAAGATGCATCCTGGTAGGGCATAGGAGGCCTTCCAATGAAGCAGGTGCTCAAATCAGTTACGAGGGCTAGGGGCAGACTAGAAATGCTCCAAGAGCTGATGCTCACAGTAATGGAGGGCTACAGACAGAGGTTGGTGCTAGTAGTTCCCCTGGCCTAGAGACAATTAAGGCCTGTCCTGAAAGACAGATGGTCCCAATCTGTGGGGTGAAGCCATACCCTCAGTCTGCTGAGACAAGGATGCCCTCCCATAGAAGCCAGGTAAAAGAATGAGCATCAGGAATGTACACACATTCCTCCATGGATGCATGGATGACAGTTGCCTGCAGCTGGCTCTTACTTAGGTGCAGGTATAGCAATCTACTCACAGTAACAAATTGGCTTAAAACCTATAGGAGTAGGGCTTGATGGGTGACAGACACAGAAAAAAGCACTTGATACACCTCTGCTGTTTATTATCACTATCACCTGAGCTCAGGTTATCTCAAGGACAAAATAATAACTGAGTTTTCTAGCTTTTATTCTATGAGGTGTAGCAGATCTATTCTTGGTGAACTGTAAAATAGTCATATTTGTCACAACACAAGTCAGTATATTGCCAGGTTCAAGCACAGCTATGTTTATACTACCATTTTAAGAAATATCTGCTAGCCATTCAGAAGGTTCTCTCTGTATCACAAGTACAAGAGCCATAATTTTATAATTTGGTTGAAAAACAGTAAACTGACATTTAAACATTTTTGCTGGTGACCCCCTGCACCCCATACCCTTGCTACACAAACACACACACGCATGCACACACACACACACACACACACACACACACACACACACACACACGTATATATGTATATATATATATATATATATATATATATATATATATATATATATATATATATATATATATATATATATATATATATATATATATATATATATATATATATATATATATATATATATATATATGGGTCTACCTGAGAAAAGTGAAACCCAAGATGATCGAAGAAGATCACATCATATAGACAAAATAAATGAAAAGCCAGTTCATCGACAGACTGGATCAACAAAGATCTTTCCAGGGTAAGTAACCTGTGGGCCATGAAGTTGAACTTTGACCTTTTCCCAACTGTAGTGCAATCTCGGAGTTGGTATATTTAGTTAGGGGGGTGTTGGGGGTACAGACCCCATGTGGGTGGGTTTAGAATGGTGTGGTTTAGGTTTTATGTGTAGCTGACTGAGTGATTACTTATCCTCGGAAGACTGTCATTGATCCAGTCTGTTGATGAACTGGGTTTTCATTTATTTCATCTTGATGATGTGGTCCTCAATCATCTCAACTTTCAAGGAATATTCCAAGGTACCAAAATATTCAACTTAGTGTACGTAGTCACTTGAAAATTAGTCTGGCTTCTAGAACTGTTGTTGTAGTCCTTACACTTTCAAAAAGAATCTCAACCCAGTGCTGTGGCTATTCTCTGTGGTCACACTATGTCTGGGGGAGGATATTTAACTCAATGAATGTATCATTTGAGGAGCTGGACCTCAACAAAAGGCTCAATGCCAAAAGACCTGCTCTCAGTGTAACAAACCACTTACACTGACAAAAGGCTGAGAGAGCAGTTGCTCTGGAATCTGATCCCTGTAGTGATTCTGTTTATTGATAGGCCGTACACCAAAGTAAGTCACTTACACTGAGAGAATGTCTTTCAGAATCAGGTCATACTTACACTGAGAGCATCTGTTTAGGAATCGGGCCCAAAGTGTCCTGTATTCACTAAAGTATGTGCACTTTCTTAAATACGTATAGTAACAGTTAAAATATAACTCAAAACTCTGTTTCACTGTTTATTCATTTACTTGTAGGAAATAAATATCTGTATAAAATATGCATGTTTGCAGGATGTAGTATACTCTTTTACAGGCTAAATGATAAAACCCCAGGCTGTTTTAAGTAGGCAGGTAATGAAATATATTAAAAAGTAATTAGGCCATCCCTCCAGATTCTTGCTCCACCCCAACATACACATACAAGTACACTCAGCATTTACAGACAGCAGAACAGACCTACCTTACTTGAATGACCACTTGGCTGTAGAAGTGCATGTATCCTTAGCCATATGTGTACATATCCTTTGCCAAAGTGTCCACCTGAAATATTAGTTCATGCCCACAATTATTGCTACAAGCTAAGTGGTTTTGCTGTCAAGTGGCATATCTTCAGTATGCCATTCTTAACTTGAGGTGTTGTGTTGTACCACAAACTGGACAACTGCAATATGCTGGTGTAACTAGAAATGCTGCTTGTGCTTCAGTAAGTTTAGTTTTGCAGAAATCACTAACTACATTCATCTCCTATGTTTCTTTACTGTTTTACCTCTTAGTGTGTCTTGCCTGCCATAGCCCAGTGGCCCAAAGGAAAAACTGGACCGCGCAAATTTTAAACACTACATTAAGAATAAAAAGATAAAACAGATTATGATTCTTTGAACCCTGTGCCACCAATAACTGTCTGTGTTTGAAACTGTTCCTATTTTTTTTTTCTGAAGACCTCACAAAGCTCACCATGGACATTTACAAGTATCCATTTCATTTACCATACTCGACAAGTTTATCAATTTGCTGTTTCCTTTGGCAGGTTGCCCTCTTTGTTATAGGTTGAACACCTACTTGGAAACTTTGCAGGGAGCACTTCACATCATAGAAGTCAGGTAGACTTAAGTTTTATTATTGTATAGGTGTTGACAGCTTATCCCCTTTTACTTCCTCACACAAAAGACCTTGCAACACTCCATACCTCTGTTGCGTGCTTCAGAAGCTATGAAATGCAGCCTTTCCAGACCTGCCAGGTGCCACCACTATGACATATAATTATGCACAGTCACATTTCTGCCTCAGGCATTAAGGCAGTAACACTGCCATTTTAATCTTTCCCTTCTTTTGTCATTTTGCAATCTGATAAGGTGCAGTGCAAACAGTACTTAACTAAATTTTCTTCGTCCATAACTTTTCTGTATTTTATCACCCAATTCTTTTATGTCTGCCAAAGTTGTTGCCATACTATTTCTTCCTTACTCCAGTTTCGTTATTATTTAAATTTCTGCCTGTCTGCTAAGTATCATGTAGCTGATTTCTCCACAATCAAACAATGATATGCATGCAGTAAACAGCAAAATGACATCCGGCAGTAATACAAATAGAATATTTTAAATTCAGTGTGTGAAATATTGTCAATCTGTGTCTGATTACTTTTCTGTTTTCTGCATTCTGCAGGTCTAAGTAAAAAATTTAGCTGTAATAACTCACAAATACATTACTAGTACTTCAAGTCATGTATCAACCCCCAACTACTTACCTCTATGAGTTACAGTATATGTACTATTATAGATTACAGTGAGGGAGGCACATCCCCATTATTATATCAAGGCATTTACCATTGTCATCCAAAATGGAAACTATGGAACCCATGGCATCGCACTGGTGGCCATATTAAACTATTCCCATACCAAACAAATTTATTGCTAACCACACACTCTCTGCACCCACGTCCATGGATTACAATATTGCTAGTAAAGGGAAGCAGAGAAGACATATAACAATATTCCACAATATAACAACAAGGAAGAATAGGGTCACAAGTGGTGTGTGTTCTGTAGGACTTTGTGCTGGGACTCCTGCTAGTTTCAGGTTATTTAAATGCACTTACATAAGCAGGTCAAGCCCAAACAGTAAACTCTTATTAGATGACTTGGTGACTGGATCATCTTCTGTGCTAACAATTTAGCTTCATCTATTACCAGTTAGTTAAGCACAACCCTTGGAACAGCAGCTGACTGTTTTAACTCAAAAAACCCTGCAAATAAATTACATCAAAATGAAAGCCAAGCTCTTTGGCGATGCTGAAAACTTAAATGTACATGACCCAGTTAGCATATCACCAAAATCTCAAATGATAGTATCACTGAAATGCAAATGTTTGGGCCACTGGCAATACCTCTGTCTTAACATTCTGATATCACTTAGTTCTCTTATACTTACCATTCACTTTGGAAATTGTATCTGCCTATATCTCAACACACAGTGCCATTGAAAACATTCATGATCGCTATCTTACCCTCTCTGCCCACACTAACAACATCACTAATAAAGTTCTTTCACTCTGCTACAGAATTTCCCACCTTCTGTCACCAATAGCTAAAATGGCCAGCTACATAAACTGAAGTACAGACTAGCCCTTTTGACATTTAATTCAGCCTACAATACACAACCGTAGACTAGAGATAATAAGATCTGCATATTAGTTGCTTACTGTCTCCCCACATCCCAACTGCTTTCTTCTGCAGAGGTTTAATAGTCTCCTACTTACTAGGTACTCAAGTATATAAAGTTCTAAAAGAGGGTTACTGCCTCCTTTAAAATGGTTGTTCCCCTTCAGAGAACAGGAATAGTCCCTATGAAATTCCCAGGATAACATCATCTCACTTAGCAGGTCACTTTTTAAAACAGCTGTTCGTGAATGAGCTTCTTCCAGACTAGGACATGCATTATAGAATAATCTGCCTTCTGTTATAAAGGGTAACAAATCTCTTGTCAGTTTCAAAGAAGATCTATTTGACCACTTCCAGAAAGACACAGCATGCTAATATTTTAGAGCAATAGTTAGTTCCACCAAGCCTATACTGCTCTTAGCCAACCTCATATGTTCTCTTCATTTAGAATTATTTGTTTTCTCAACTACTTTTACTGCTGTTATGTGACATCACTGAAATATATGCTCTTTGTCGATATCTATCTATCTATAGACAGAGTGCTTTATAAATATAATATTGTCTTACTCTGTTGCATTTCTGTGTCTGTGTCATGGCTGTAAAGGGTCTTTGAACCAACCCACACACTCACTTATCAAAAAGTCAATAAAATAAATAGTAATAATAAATAATGATGAAAGATGTGATGTTAAATAAGCTCAGTGACTCACAAATGGCTCTAAAAATATATGGTTACAATGTGACTTTATGTTTAAAAGCCAGATTCTGTGTTTTGCATTTTCAAGGTGAAACTAGTAGTAATTTTCATGTCCCTCATGGCCTGGTGCCCAAACAGGGTTACTACTCGAAGAATTTCTCTCTACTGAAGTTTGATTCTGTTCATAGAATTGATTTGTGATGCTCTGTTTGTCTAGACCTTTCACCAGCAAGATGCCAACAGGCTGAGCTGAACTCTAGGAGGTAGATAGCCTCAATATACATGAATCTCACTTTATATATAGTTACATAGTGATGGATCTACCTTCCATGATCCATATTTTGGAATTTAGAATTATTGTTGAAATAAGGATTTCTGTTATTGGCAGTTAAGCTTTTCCTAACAGATTGAGCCGCATGACCATATAGCTGCTTCAGTAAATCTGAATGAAGTCTTTCTAAGCCCTCCACAGACTCTGGTGAGATATTTAACATTCATAAAAAGCCTGGATTATCTGTGCCATGCCCCTGCTTGGAGCATTTACCAAACACTGATGTTATGATTATGTGAGTTGTAGATAATCTTGCCAAAAAGCACAGTGATAGAGATTGACACTGACATGTAGTACATGTCAACAATAAAAGTGATGCTAAGCAGAAGTAGCTTGTTAAGTTTTAGAAAGTATGAAAACATGAAATCTAATTTGGTATTTTAAAATTTGATTATGTGTGTTTTCTTGAAGACAGAAACATTGAAACTGAATAATAAGCAGAGGGACCTAAGAAAAGTTCCACTTCAAACAGAAACGAAGCAAGGGGAGTAAATGAAGGGGATAGCCAATATATTTTTCAGTTGAGTGAATAGAAATAACGCAACCAGCATCAGTAGGTATCTTATGTGCCGTTTCGCAAAAACATCCTAATGCAAATATCAAATTGATCTTACTGCAAATCTGTACCACACAGATGTCTATGCTGTGCATTTTTTTCTGCTGGTTTTGAAGGAATGAGTGCGGGGATAGCGACAATCATACCTAATTTATACATTATGAACTGCAGTTGCTGTTTGACTTCTTGAATGTCAGCAGTGGAACACTGCAGATCGTCAGCAGGAATAGCCTATGGTGTTTGCCATTTCTCCACAGTTGTGCAGTCTTGAAGTTAGTATATTTAAACAAGGAGATATACCCCACCACAGAAATACTTATTTCTTTCTCCACTTACACTGACATTTTTGCTACACTGACATCAATTTGACAATGTAATGGGGTGCAAGATTTGTGCCTGAAATGTTCAGTAATGGACCAGTATCAGTAACAGTGCAGCATGTGTCAGTGGTGCAGCAGGTAGCACATTAGCCTTTGGTACTGAAAGAACTTAAGGTTGGGGGTTCTATTCCTTCTCCAAGTGATTGGATTGCTGACACTCCTGAGTGAGTCATCCTTCTGAAGAGATATTAAACCAAGGTCCCATCTGCTTATGTTGGTTGTAGCACAGAGTGATGTAAAATATTCTGCAGCATCTACTGAAAAGAGGTAGAGGAAATTCCCCAAAGCCCTTGCCAAATTTCCCCATGTAAGAAAGAAGAAATACCTGGTCAATGAAGGATAAATAAATAAAATTCTTAAATGAAGAGATGTCTTTATATATACGTAATCTGACTGGACCACAGTGAAAAGATAGATAGGTAGGTTCTATGTCTGTGTCATTGAACTTATTATAACCACTGCTAAAATACTAAAAACACTGTTGTTGGCATAAGATATATTGTTGGCATAAGATATATATCAGATAATGGTAAATCCAGATGATGGACTGAAAGATGTTAAAAAAAGGTCAGGCAGCTAGGAATGGCTCTGCAGTTTCAAAGAAGAATGAAATCTCACACATGTATTTCATTAAAGTAATGGCAACAGAAAGACTTTTGAATTTTTTGACATAATCGGAGATTCAAAAGTACAAATAGAGACATGAAGTTTCGAAAGAGTAAGGAAACATCCTTATTAGAGTCAGCTATGCCATAAGACAAAATTCCAACTTTGCTGGATTAGATCAAATGTCTGAAATTCAAACCAGTATGACTGCAGGATGATGAACAAGATATATTAACAAAATGGAAAGTGTGAAAGATGTGCTAAGACATATATATATATATATATATATATATATATATATATAATTCATCAAAATGCAGCAGATATAACAGAAAGTGACAAGACAATGTACAAGAGGTATGGAGGACAATTCCCATACAGAGGTCTATGCCCAACAATTGAAAAAAAAGTGCAAATATAAGAAATAAAACCACTTTGCAACAGTATGTGAAAGCAGGAACAGAACTGTGCAGTTATAGAACAGAGGCAAGATGAATGACAGGAATGAAAACAAGGTCATACATCAGCAATGTGTCCCTAAACAGAAACACAATCCAGAAAACTGAAAGAACTTGAAAAAAGGTCATACTTTATACAATTTATGGAAATGAGAAAAATACAAGGCCAAAAATAAAGGTAAATGCAGTGAACCAAACTGTATGGATATTGAAAGATTCAATTTCGTATCAGTTTAATAACAAGTGACATATTAAAAGTTTAATGTGCAGAATAAGTTGCAGAAATCAATTACAAGAACTGAGAAATTACTTTCCCTGTAAAAGGCTGGTTTGAAGCAGAGCAAAGCTGAATGAAAGAATGATAAAAAAAAATCAATGTTACTTGAATAGACTGTGTAAAATCTTCTGCTCTACTCTTCAGCAAAGCCACTTGGAGTGATGAAACTGTCAAGTCATCCATTTTAAACTGATTGCCCTGGTGAGGATAGTGGAGACAGCAAACTGAACAGGGCAGACTAGACTTTCCTATCCTCAGAAACAGTCTTCAGTTCATCCTGTGGGATGCCAAGTTTTCCCATGAAAGCATTGATATTTTCTTCACTGTGTTCTTAGGTCTGTCTTAAGGCCTCTTTCCAGTTGTCTGTACCTGGCATGCTTCCAGTTTTATATACCAAGTGGACGTTCTCACAGGGTACCTAAACCACTTCAGCTGACTATTCTCAACAAGTAGGAGCAGTATCTGTACTATGAGACTCTCCTAGACTGCTGAGATGTTTACTCTGTCATAAACACTTGTGTCTGGCTAGCCTAGAAATGAATCACTGACAGATAAACTGAGAGCTTTATCTTATGAATTTGTTCTCAGTTGTCCACCATGTTGCCACTACTGCATCCATCTGCTTGTCAACTTCTTGATCCCCTCTGCTTTACTTTTGAACAAAACTCAGAGATACTTAAGCTCTTCCATCTATGCGATTGCTTCCAACTGCAGAGAGCAATCCAGCATTTCTCAGGAGAGTAACATGACCACTGATTTAGAGGTGCTGATTTATATTACAAGTGTTTCACACTCAGTATTGATTTACTATATAGTATACTGGAGAGTGCAGTGACGAGGCTAAGAGATTAACATCATCTAGAAGCAACAAAGATATAATTCTTATGCCTCCAGACTTTTTCTGAGTCTTCAGATCCTATCCATGAGAATCACAAAGAGAAGAAACAAGAAGAACCCTTAGCAAAGTTCTACACCCTCCTTAAAGTATCTGATTTAACAATAAGAATGTAGGCACAATGCTCATCAATGCTAATTATTCCAATGCAGGAGCTGAATGTCATGTGACTTAAGCCATGGGAGCCTTTTCTGTTATGGCACTTCCCATAAAACATTCAGTGTACTAGGTCATATTCCTTCTCCAAGACCAGAAAACACATGCAAGGTATAACCCCTCAAAAAGTGGTGCATTGCCAAAGCATTTATGCATTATCCCAATGTCATTACATAATCTGCACTGCTTCTCTTGAATCTCCTGAATCAGTGGTTCAATTATTGGGCACATTCTGCTTTCTAGCTCTTTGGCATATGGTTTTCTAGCAAGTCACTGTGGTCTCCAGTACACACTATAGCAATTTAATACTGCTAGATGCATTATCCAGGCATTCACATAGTACTACCTGTTTAACTCTGCTATGTGTCTTAGTATATGTTCATATAAGACAGTGGCTGTGATTCAGAAAAGTTGCAGGCAGCGGTAAACCCTTTTTACCATGGGCGGTAACCGTTTCCATTTTTTTAGTCAGCCCTACTGTAGTGCTTACCTTGACCATCACAGTGGGTTGTCTCTGAGACCTACCACAAATGCTAATGAGACAGAGTTTTTAAATGGTCAGGGATGAGTCTGAAATTAGTCAGTACTTATCAATGACCAATTATCCTGGTAAACAAATATAAGTAAATAAATAAATAAATTCAGGTCAAGTGACATATAGTAATTAGCCATGCACTCTTTCCCCAGAAATCACTGCAGTAAATGCTCTACATAGCCAAGCAAATTCATAAAACCGCTCAGCTGCATAAATCTTTACTGCCAGCCATGATAACTAAATTGGACAAACGCTCATATTCACCAATTAATTTTAATAGGTGTAATCACAGTAGAATTAAGTGCTACAGAGTTTAGCGGATAGGTAATGTTGGTGTGTGTGTATGTGTGTCTTAGCACAAGAAACCTGGACACAGCCAAAAATAATGCAGAGATTTTGAAAACTGCCCTTATAAACTTAGAAAGTTACTTGAATAACAGGATTTGTGTTAGCATGCATTTTTGAATGATTTGAAAGCTGTAACTCAAACTTATGTCATTATTTAGTGACTTCATCACTCAGTTATTTCCAAAAAAATGCAAATTTTATGAGGAACAGACAAACAATTTGGACATTCTGTGAAAATCTGTACAGTTGAGAGGTATGAATTGTGTGTGTGTGTGTGTGTGTGTGTGTGTGTGTGTGTGTGCGTGTGCGTGTGTGTGTTATGTGTATGTGTTTAGATGAATGTTCTAATGTGTGTGCATGTGTGTGCAGGGGGGATGCCATATCTCTTAAACTCCACATGACTAGGAATAGGAGGGGATACTAGACACAGAGACACTCATTCATATTGCCCTAACCACTTAAAAAGTTAAGTTTGGAGCATGAAAGATGTATGGGGGGGGGGCACTAAACACAAGGGCCAGACTTGAATAAGGGCCTAATACACTTATAAATTTAAAAGAATATGGGTTTTGGGGAACAAGGCATGGAATACCATGAAGTATGAAACTCTAATATCTGGCATTACTGACTGACTGTAAGGATCTGTGGCATATGGGGGCTGTGATCAAGACTTCTGGACAAAGCTGGAGAGGGTTATCTACTATATAACACCAGGGAGCCATTCTAAGTATTACTTTAACCCATTTAAAGAGTTAGTAAATCTACATTTTCTAACATTTTGTAAACAGTAAGAAGAATGAAACTCTAATTACTGGCATTATTGACTGACTGTACTCATTCATAATTTATGAGGGACTCAGGGACTCTGTAACACCAGAAGGCAACATTAGTGACGTTCTTCAAACTCAGGGACAGGGAAGAGGTATGTTGGTGTGTGTGTGTGTGTGTGTGTGTGTGTGTGTGTGTGTGTGTGTGTGTGTGTGTGTGTGTGTGTGTGTGTGTGTGTGTGTGTATTTTATCTATTTTTTATTGGTCATGTTGAGCCTCTTCTGTTCTTGGACTATTGGATTTTGTATATCGGTGGAAGGCTCTTTACTCAGCGCTACTTTGTTGGTTAATATATTGAATTGTTTGTCTTTGTGGCTCTGAGACATGGCAGATACAAGAAGTTTGTTTGATTTAAAAGGTACCAATGGTTTTGTCAGTACCTTTCAAGGAGTTATGGAGATGCTGGAGAATCCCTTGATGAGATATACTGAGAATGAATTAACAAGTGCTGATTCCAATGTTATTGATACGTGTAAGAGCATTGAGATTATCCAGCAAACTCGCAAGCTGGAAAACATTCTACAGAAAATGAGGAGTATCCAATGGCAGCGACAACATATGGAAGCGTGCCTATCCTTCAAGGTAATACCTAGAGGACTAAGAATACTCAAAATGCCTACTTTTGGTACTGTGTACCCTGACTTACTCACTAAATGGCAAAAGCTAAACCTGGAGACAAGCTTTGCCTACATTAGACTGTTGATTGAGCAGTATAAGCAAATTGAATCATCCTATAGACAAGAAGTAGTGTCTATTGAAAATGAACTAATGAAACTAGTGAGTATAGCCGAAAGGGAACAGTTATCTGTTGATATTTCTTCCAGGATTGCCCTATTAGATAACAAACTGTTACTTGATAAAAAGAAAAAATTAGAGAGAGATTTGATCGATTTTCAAAAGGGCCAGGTGTTTTCTTGGCCGAAAATCGACAATAAGAACAATACCAACAGTTATGCTAAAGCTACCAAATCTGCTCTTAATCGAAGGACTGACAGTATAGAAATTGTCGCTCCTAATCAGAGGAACGACAACAGAGCTACTGCCACTTTAAATACAAACTCTATAAATCTGGAAACTGAAGACACACCCACAACCATGACGTCAGAACGTAGAGAGGAGCAAGAGGATGCTGATACACACGTGGAGGCTGAAAATGGCATCCCTATTCGTACGCACGCTACAATATCTGCCATAGCAGAAGCGCAAATTATTAGTGGCCATACATCAAAGGATTTAGGAGCTAGGAGTAAGTTGATGGGTTCTGAAGTCAACTTAGCTGCTGGGAATGGTTATTTTTCTTTTCCGCTGCCTATACGGATACCATCGCAAATGAATTGGTCTCCACAAGGTGCGACAAGGAAACGGAAGATGACCGAAGAGAAACGCGAGTTTCAGAAAAAGGTACTGAAATCCACAATAAAGACTTAATAATAAACATTTCTAACTATATATTAACTAAACAAGAAAGGTCACTGTTAAACCGTGGCCTTTCTTTTATTCCATCTAAGACTGCTGATGTGACTGACGTTGTAGTAGATTTAAAAATGTTCATAAGACAAATTGGTTTAAGTTTAATGTTTGGTAATACTGCAGAAGGAAATGCTTTTGTGAAACCTTCAACCTTCATGCCCATAAGTCATCCTATTTTAGAAGCTTTTGAGAAGGCATGTGAAAAAGATTTGTTTGAACTATATAAAAGTGGTAATAAACCACAGTCTTATAATTTAAGTTATGAGGAGTTTCTTAGTATAAAGGAACTACAGAACAATTCAGAAATAGTTATCAGACAAGCAGATAAAGGGGGTGCAATTGTTATACTAGATGCACTAATATATGATAATAGTATGAATTTGATGTTAGGTGATGATGAAACTTATGGTACTTTAAATGCTTTGACTTTGAATGAATTAATAAGGAATGTACATGCTGAATTGTATGATATGCTGCTTTGTAGTACAATTGATGGGGATTTATATAAGTTTTTACTAGTAGAACAACCTACCATACCCATATTCAGGGGGTTACCAAAAATACATAAAGCTTTGGTAAACCCCCCTATGAGACCCATAGTCTCAGGCAGGGGTTGGATACTAGAACCTGCCTCTATCTATGTTGAACAACAACTGAGACCCATAGTAAACGACACAAAGACAATATTAAGAGATACAAAAGATTTTCTTGAAAGCTATGGTGACTATTTAGCTAACTTAGAGACTAGAAACAACATGGGGAAAGAGTTACTTGTAACCTTAGATGTAGTCTCTTTTTTCACATCTATTCCCAATGACATCGGAATGGAATATTTAAGGTTGTTTTTGATAGAGAAAGAAGTACCTAGAAATTTGATTTTTAGGATTTTAGCACTTTTGGATTTAATATTAAATAATAATGCATTTGTATACAAGGAAAGTTATTATCTACAAACGAAAGGGGTTGCCATGGGCACCCCGTGCGCAAATTCCTATGCCAACTTAGTGTTGGCTTACTGGGAGAACACATATATATTAAGGAATGAACATTGTTATAGGAATATAAGATACTATAAATGTTTTGTAGATGATGTCTTTTTGATTTGGGCAGGTACTGAGAGAGAACTTAATTAATTTGTCCATTATATAAATGGAACAACGACATTCTTGAGTTTTGAATGTAAAAGCTCCATATCCAATATGGAGTTCTTGGATGTACAAATATGGAAAAGTGAAGGTGACGTACATTCGGAGATGTATAGGAAATCATGCTGGAAGAATAATATCTTACACCGCACTAGTATGCATCCCAAACATGTTTGTTTCTAATATAGTCACAGGACAGGGTATGAGAGTTTCCCGACTTACCACAGATGAGGAAATATTTAATAAGACACAACAAGTATTAATGGAAAATTTTAAAACAAGAGGTTATGATACACTTGAGGTGAATGAAGCTCTAGCATCTGTTGAATCAAATAGGAATAGTAGCGGGAAACCATATTTGTATAGACAGAAAAGAGATCAAGGTTTGAGAAATAACAATAACCATACACAAAGTTATAAGAGACTGACTATCCCCTATAGTAATTTAGATATGAAAATAAAAGACGTAATTAGGAGAAATTGGAATATCTTAACAATAGATGACAAGATAGTAGGTGACAGACCCAGTTTCGCATATAGAAATATGAAGTCACTTAAAAGATTATTATGCTATGAGAGTGAGTGCCCCAGACCTGTCAATTCAACAAGAATAGGAACTTTTCCTTGTAGGAGTTGCAACCAATGTACCTTTATATCTGGTAGTAATAATTTTACACATCCAGACACTGGCAAGACTTATCATATGAATTTTTATGCTGATTGTAAGTCTAGAGACATTATATACATTGCTGTGTGTCGGACTTTTTCATGCTTTTATGTGGGCATGACAAACAGAAGCCTGAGAGAACGTATTAGAGAGCATGTTTACGCAATACATAAAGAAAACGAATCTAATGCCCTAGCTAATCATGTTTTACAACAAGGTACATCACATAAATTTAGTTTTACAGTGTTAGAATTAATAAGAAAATCCAATAGACTAGGTAATATTAGAAATTATACTGAAGAAAGGGAAAACAAATGGATTTTAAGGTTACAAGGGCATAAAGGGCATGGTTTGAATGAAAGTGTGACTCTCAAGCCTTTCTAGGCAGCACGTCCATATGTACATTAAATTTCAATTCAATATAGAAGATGCATGTGTGATTTGAAATATTTTTAATACATTTTATATGATATATTTATATATGCTGTATTAATTTCATAGGGATATTTTATGAAGTGCCTTTTAATGCATGATTAAGACAATATTAATTGATTTATGTTTTTGGTTGGTTGACTGCATTTTTGAATAGTATTTAAACAGTTTGATTTTATGGCAGTTATTCAAGTCTGATGAAGCGTTCACGAAACGTGAAAGCGCTTACTTGCTGCAGCATTAAAGTATTTTATCTATTTTTTATTGGTCGTGTTGAGCCTCTTCTGTTCTTGGACTATAGGGGTTTCTGTGTCAACATGATGCATTGTTCGCCAAAGGTGATTACTGCAAAGACAGCAGAAAATGGCCTGTTAGCACTTTGGTAATCACCAAACAATTCAGAGATATGCAAATTATCTGATAATTAGGTCTTTCCTCATTGTAGTTAATTTGTCTATGAATTCATGGTTTCCATGATTGTGCAAATAGGCCCTTTTTTGCCACAGCTTTACTGAGCACAGCCAGGCCTGTTTCCTGGATCCTGGCCAGTATGTTTGTTATATGGACTTTTACTATTGTTTTCCCACTGTTCCTTCTGAAAAAGGACTTTGCCCAATAGGTAAACCTATGTATAAAAACAATCAAACAAACAAATTATTTGATAAGAGCGTACTTGCATTTTATGGTTTCATGTTCTTAGGTGAGAGTATATTACCTAACCTTGTTAAAGTAAAGATTATACAGAACATATCACCCTCTACCAATACTTTGGAGTAAACTCTTAGGGATATTGCTAATTACAACCCCAGATTTATAAAATACTTAAGTGCAATTCAGCATTATAGAGAGAGATTAAGAGAAAATATGCACCACATGAGTAGGCTGGAAAGCACCAAGAAGCCTTACTAAAGCCCTGGTACAAGCTCAGAGAGAGAGTCCTATCATATCTGATGTTCAGAATGGATCAGGAGAAGTTGTTTCTAGTTCAGTAGGCCTAGGAGGTCATCTTGAATCATGTACAAGTAGGAAGAAAAAGTTGATAGCTTACACCAAAAGGTTGAAAAATACTCCCTGACTGATAGTAATTAGCATGTGAACATTTTATATGAATCTTTTTGAAAAAGAGTACAATAATCATTATTTATTTATTTTATTTATTTTACATTTGTTAACCGGGCTAGTCTAGCTGGATATATGTCATTTTTAGAGGAGGCCGAGAAAAAAAAAGCTCCACACTTCTGTTCAGAATTATATATAAAAAAGCTTTTAAGTAAATATGAATATACATTAGGTAATAGGAACAAATACCTAAGGCACTTACAGTTTTATACTCTAGGTCAATAGTAGCATAACATTAAAAATCATAAAGATTATTAAATTTAGTATCAATAGTCAGTCTAAGAGAAAAGAGGTAAGCAGGGAGATTTAAAGATTTAATGTAGTAATACAAGAGAGAGAGAAGAGTAAGAAACAGTAGTCTAGTAAGGAGGAAAAGGAGGAAAGAAGGGGGAGAGAGCAGGAAAAGGAGAGGCAGGAGAAGGCAAGAGAGAAGCAGAGCAGGAAAAAGTAGGTATTAGCAGCTAGTAGTAGTAGTAGTAGTAATAGTAAGAGAGTATAGAGTTAGTAAGGTTATCAGGAGTTTGTAGGAAAGTAGCTAGCAACCATATGAAGCTTATAGTTATAGGGGAAGGTGTATAACAGAAGTCAGAAGGTTACAGGAACAAGGAACATAGCCAGTGGACAGTGGAGAGAGGAGGCAGAGGTTGTTTGGAGGTAAGAGAGAGATGAGATTACAGTGATATCGTGTTGGTGTGAAGTAAGTTATACTGTACACCTTGCTGATGTTGACAGAGTCACCAGCAGATAGTTGTGATTTACATTGGATTTTCATGATTTAGAAGAAGAAGAGAAGTTGAGGCAAGAGGGAGGCAAAGTTTGTTATAAGTCTGGTTGATCTGAAAGTCTCTGGGTTGTCCAGTTCTCTTATGAGAGTTGTAGTAATATGTTAAAGACAGTTTTTGAGCTCAGCTTAAGCGACAGTTTTGTGCTAGTGGTTGGTTTAGGGTTTAAATGCGAGAGTTTGTGAAATTGGTAGGTTGTGGGCAAAATATTTATTTTAGGTTAGCTATTTAGTTAAGTTGTTGAGTATTAAGAGGCAATATAAGAAGATTAATACTGGTTATTATCAGATGGAATGTTGGTAGAAATGTAGAGGTAGAGTTTATGGTTTAATACTATTTTTTTGTTTTGTTTTTGTTTTTTGTTATGATAATTTAATTGATGTGGTTTTGTGTTCACTGTTTTGATCAATGGTATAGTAAGCAGTTTAGTGGTTGTTTCCAGGAGATTTTGAGGTGGTGTCATTGGATAAGATGTGGAAAGATTAAAGTTTAGTGTCTAGGAGTGCGAGGAGTATTTAAAAATTGGAAATAGTGTAATCAAGCAGAAAACCTTGAAGAAGTAGAAAGCTTAGAGATAGCAGAGCAGAAGAAGTTCTGAGAAGAGAGGTAAAGAAAGAATCATAGTGGTGGGTACCAATAATAGTGAAGTAATCACAGCTTGATGTTCATAAGCATGGGAAAGGGTAAGTTGAAAGATTGTGGCCTTAGATGGAAAACAGGTGTATGGAAATAGGGAGGGCAATAAGGATCCAATAGGATTAGAGCAATAAGGAAGAGCAATACATGTGTCAAAAAAGAGCAGAACCTAAACCTGCTTATAGGAGGATAGGTTGTTTATAGGATAGAAGGATCATAGAAAGGGGAGATCAGATGAAAAGCTAGTAAAGGCCAAGTTGGTAAAATAAAAGAGTGAGTTGTATGTGAAAGGAGGATTTTTAACAAGGGATGATTTTCCAGAGGTGAGGGAGGTGCAGACAAAGGTGAGAGTTGGAAAGGAGGACAATATCCTGTTGCTGAAGGAGAGGAATTTTAATTATCATAATAATTAGCTGAGGAGAGCATGGGTTATAGCGGTAGATAGAGGTGAGGCATTTAAAGAGAGCTTAGGAATTATGAGAACAATGTTTTTCTTCAGGGTGGAGGAAAAATGTGATATGGAGTGCGATAATTATCTTATAGTTATGTTGTAGAGGGATTAATATAAGTGGGAGGCATCAATATAGTGGGGAGGCAAAGTATATATAGGGTATTTGATTGAATTAGGATTTAGACTTTTCTTTGCAGCCAGAGAGGTGGAGTGAAGGTGATGGGGAGATTAGGGTTATAAGTAGAAGAGTTTAAGGAGAGGAAGATAGAGGGAGGCAAATTAGTTGTTTGAAAATTATTTTCTGAGCTTAAGAGGCGCTTGTTAGGTTGAAATGGCTCTTGTTTTAGGAGTTAGAGGTCTGAAAAAAGAGGTAAAATGCTTTAAGAGGTAGAATAGGTGGTTTTTAGATGTAATGGGGAGCTGAGTTTATTAAAGGAATTTTTTGAAGAGTTTATGTTAGTTTTTAGGAAGTTTAAAAGGGTGTTAGAGCATTTCTCTTGAGAGAGATTTTTTATTCTGGATGGTTTTTTGTGTGCTTTTTTGTAGGTAAAAATTTTGAGTATTTAGTAGAAAAGGGTTTGATTTGCACTTTATTTGGTTTAGTTTTGGGATTTCCTTTTTGTCCAATGTAGGAGGGTCTGAAATTGTGCATCAAATAGTCAAGTTAGGAAGTATGATTGTTTTTGGTTTTATTAAATATTAAGCTAAAGTGATTTGGAGAGAGCTTAGTAATTTTCTTTATTTCAATGGGTTATTTAGTAGAGTTTTTGGAGGGTCATGTGAAATCTAGAGGTTTGTTTTGAGGAGGTTTGGTAGAAGGGTATTTCTTTTTCATATGGTGAATGTAAATGCGGTGAATGTGAGGATTATAATAGTGGTGGAAGGTGAGTTTGATCAGTCTTTTATGGAGGAGATTCAGGAGGAAAACTAAAGAATTATGCCTATGACCCAGTGGTCACTTTATTGAACAAAGAGTTCTGGGTTATATTATAACTATACATTGTTTAAGTTTGTTTACCATGTAGGTTTATGACCTGACAGAGGACATTATGCAGTAGTAATGTATGGAGCTTGGAGAGAATTATTAAATAGTGGATTTCAAGGGGTTTTAGGCAGAAATTGAGGAATATATGAATTGGGGTATATAAAGAAGCCTTGAGCTATAAAAAGGCGGGATGCGCCATTTCTTTGATTCAAACAATATAGGGTTGAAGATTATATCCTGAGCTTTTAGAGATTTGCAGAAATTTCCCTAGTTAGAGGAGAGAAGAAGAGAGGTTTATTGTAACAGATGGTTGAGAAAGGCGGAGAATTAGGTTTTTAGGTAGAAGTGGATGTACACCAGATCCTTGCGGTATAGGTCAGAGTAGACAAGGTTCAAATAGGCAGGTGAAAGTCTAGGGAAGGTATAATGTTGATTATTGGTAGATAAGTGTCTGAGAGGCAATGAAGTCCTTTGGTGGGGTTGGAAGGGGCTAAGGGATGCAGAGGGTGGAAGGAATAGTTGTATTTAGATGTCCTATGTAGTAAGTTGTTGGTGATTTATCTTGACACTGGATGAAGGAATGAATAGATTTTTTAAGGTAGGAAGGGTAGATAGTGGGAGGGAGGAGAAGGTTAAAAAATTAGATGAGTGTTTTGGGAAGAATTTTGTAAGGTTAGGTAGAAGGAGAGGTTTAAGAGTGTAAAACAGATGGTGAGTAATAAGAGTAGTAAAGGTAATTTTGAAAGAAGATCAGAGCGGGGAGGAGATGTAAGGAGTTAAGTGTGAGGTAAGTGGTTGAATAAGGGGGTAGAAGTAGAAGAAGAGGCGTGCAGGTCTAAGTATGTGTAAGGAAAAAAGAAAAGAGTAGTAGAATAGGGAGGGTCAGGAAGGTGGTGGTGTAAGAATATGTAAGAGAGAGGTATAGGTGAAGAAGAATAAGGTAAGGTGTATATGCACAGAAAAAGAAAGACTTAGAATGTGGAGAGAGGTAGGAGGTAAAAGAGGAAGGGAATGAGGGAGGGGGAGGAATAGGAAGTGGTGGGGGAGAGAAGTAGGAGGGAAGCCGGAAAAGATGAGTGATGAAGCTGTAAGGGAAATAAGTTAGTGGAGAGGGACTTTATAAGGAGGGGGACTAGGGGAGGGTAGAGGGGGAAGGGGACAGGGGGGGGAGAAGAGGATAGGGAAAGATGTCCAGGGTTTGGAGGGGGGAGAATAATCATAGGTGGTAAAGGGGTGAGGAGGATAGAGGGGTAAAGGGGAGGGTAGGGTGGGGGGAAAGAGGGGAGGAGGAGAGGGATAAGATAAGAAAAGGACCAGTAGAAAGCAGAAGGAAAGGGAGAGGTGTGAGAGAGGATAAGGGGGAAGACAGGGAAGAGTGAATATCAGGGATAGCAGTGAGAAAGCAGGAGGAAGGGAGGAAAGATTGGGGAATGGCAGAGTGTTATGTAGGAAGAAGGGATATAGGGAATAGGTAGTAATGGAAGGGGGAGAGTACAGAGAAGAGTCACAGTGAAAGGGGGGCAGGGGGGATGGGCAAGGTTGACAGGGAAAGCTCACAAGCAAAGAAAGGAAGAGGGATAAAATGGTCATAGGAGGGGAACACAGGGGTAGGCATACAGGGGGCAAAAGGAGGACTAGAGAGGTTGGAGGGAGAGATAAACCCAGAAAGCATTTACCTACTGGAGAAAGAACATAAGAAATAAAAAAGAAGAAGAGAGGGAGGACACAGAGAGATTGGGTAAAGGAGATTTCTTGGGGGCAATTGAAAGCCTGAGGTGGAGGAAGGAAGGAGAGAAGATTCCAAAGAGAAAGAAAAGAAAATTAGGCACGAAAAATCCTCGTTAGTGAGGCTTGAGGCTTAGACAAGGAGGGGGGAGGAAGAAAGGGTAAAGGCGGGAAAATTCCAGGCTAAAATGAAGAGATTGAGTGGAAGAAGAGTCCAACCCAGGCCAGAAGAAGAAAAGTAATGAGGTAAAGAAATAGAGGGCCAACAGTAGAAAGAGAAGGGTTGGAAAGGAGTGAGGGAGAGTCTGAGGTAGGGAAATGGTAGGAGAAAAATCTTAGAGAGTGGGTCTGGAGGGAGAACAGGCCAACAGAAATGACAAAAAGGGGCAAAATTAGAAAGAGGTGTCTAGTAGTGTTGACATTCCTGGAGGGAGAGTGAAAACACTGGGAGAAAAAGAGGGGTAGAGGCATAGAGTCAGAGGAGGAGAGGCAGAAGATTCCAAAGTAGGTAGGCAGAGGAGGATTTGGAGGGGTAATAGAAGGAGGGGTAATGAGGAGATGTAAAGGAAGGAGAGGAGAAAGGTGGGGCCAGAGAGAGGTTGGAGGTAAAGAGGGAGGAAAGACAGTCTTTTTTTGAGGTAGGAGGGTTGAAACAGCACACAACAGAGATTTCAAAGGGTAATAGCCACAGACAAACTGTTGCACTAACTGTAAAACATTAGAAACCACATCTAACAATCCAAAGTCTAAACCACCACTTTGACCAGACAAGAGGTCAATCAGCCTGCAAATCTTTCAGTTTGTGGTACAAAATGGAAAAGAAAAAAGTTGCAGATACTGTCATTAAAACTAAATATAGTTATAGAAATGGGAGAGATGAAAAAGTGTCAGGACGTTAAGTTACAATGTTTTCCTAATCTGCAGTCAAAGGAGCTCTAACATTAAAAAATAGTGTCAGAAACAGAAGAAGACACAATGTTACAGTTGGTTAAAGGATCTTATACAACTACTACATGGCATAAATAAAATAAAAGTGTGAGTGATGTTGAAATCAAAAAGATGAGATAATTGTTTCAACAAATGGAAAATGTAGATTGTTGTTGTTGTTGTTTGTCTTTTGGCTTTTTCCCGGTAAGGGGTCGCCACAGCGGAACTCCGGTCCGCTAATGATTGGCAGTAGAATTTTACGAAACGCCAAGGTGCCAGCTCGACACCCAACCTTCAACGAAGGCAGTCCCATTTACACACGCATGTCTTTTGAATGCTACCCAACCATGGGGAGGACATGCAGACTCCACACAGAAGGCACTGCCAAGCCGAGAATCAAACGGGAGAACCTCTTGCTGTGAGGAACAATGCTACCGCTGTACCACTGTGGAATAAATGGAAAATGTAGATTATACCTCAAAAATGAAGGCAATGTAAAATGAAACAGCCCATGAAGTCCATATTCGTGTAATAAAAACTAAAGCAATGATTAGACAGAAGACTTGCTTTTCAGGTATATATAAAGTGATTAAGACTTTAAATGACTGAAATGCCAGACTAATGCACAGTAGAATAGGAATGCACCTTACCAAAGCTATGAATTAGCTATAACACTAGGAATTCATTTAGACAGTGATCTTTGCATATCAGTCTCCATGTTTAAGGGCTCATTCTAGCAGGTCCCAACATTTCAAATGGTCACCTGGGAAAGGTCATAAGAACTGCCAGCATAAAAAAGTATCCCTTAGAAACAGCAGCTAAACAGCATGATAAGATGTTACAGAAATTCCATACATCCACCCACAGGGCAGCAGCAGCCAGTTGGATGTTCATGAACTCATAAATATGGGGTTGAGGGCTGGCATAATGATTAAGGTGTTTACCTCACAGACACAAGGTACAGGATTTGATTTTTACCTTTGAGGGAATTTGGACAAGCTTAAAATGGTCCACAACAGCAGCTAGCCTAGTACTTACCTATGAACTTGCGCGCATGTGTGTGTGTGTGTGTGTGTGTGTGTGTGTGTGTGTGTGTGTGTGTGTGTGTGTGTGTCTGTCTGTCTTTTGATATGTCTGTATGTCTGTCTGTGCTTGTGTCTTTCTTATGTGGCAGTTGACACAGCGGGTCATGGCTGTTAGCTGCAGTTCCTGTGGTACAGGGTTTGATTCTGTCAAACATTATTTGCCTACTGTATGACCTTGGGGCAACTGGGAATTTGAGCTAGGCTTCTCAATGGTCTCCTGGACTGCAAGCTTATTAACTACCTACGAACATATGAACCTATAAAGTTCTATCGGTTTGTAACCAAAGAATCATATCTGACAACTGCATAAGGAAAGGGGTTTTTGATCAAAAATATGAAATTAATACAGAATCTGTATGAAAGAAAAGTGGGAGGCAAAACAAACTATCTTTATTGTTCAATCCTGAGCCATGTTTTGTTCAAGATGATAAGGGTCCTATGATTTATGTGAACAGTGGGAAACATTTGTTAGTGGTACAGTATTCATCTACAAAACCATTTTCATAGGAGTTTGCAGATGTTTGCAACTACCACATTTCCTCTTACAACAAAACAATACCAAAATTCAAATCAGCAGAGCTTCTTATAATTTTCCTGAAATTAAACAACTATAAACAAATATGTATTACTATTCTTCACATGTCTCCTTGCGACAATATAGCTATACTGAAAGATATCTTACATAGGCTATCCATAACAATTCCACAAGAAAAAATACTACTAGGTGATATGAAGGTCAATTGGTTCATCATAAACTCTAACTCCCCTACATCTAGTCTGAACTTATTTGGTTTCACACAGCTAATTAATAGCGCACACATTATAGTAAGACATCAAATTCTCTATTAGAAGGGATCCTACTATCAGACAGTAGCAAATACACCACCTCAGGTACAGTGTCTGACTGTCTAAATGATCATCTCTCAATCTGTATAACCAGAAAACTGCAAGTAGTCAAAGCTTTTTCAGATGATATAAGAATGTCAGTTGGTCTTGATAAATGTGCAAAAGCAAATTTTAAAGCAGGAAAGCTGCAGCACCTAGAAAACATCAGTTTGGGATAAGAATGTGTTATAAAAGAACTCAAGCAAGAGGGAGTCTATAAATATTTGGACATTGAAGAAGGATCAACAATCAAACATGAACAAATGCGAATAAAACTTAGGAATATTTTAGAAGACTTAAATTAATCACGAAAACAGCACTGACATCTAGGAACAAAATTCAAGCTATAAACCAATTTGCTCTTCCTGTCCTAACTTACAATTTGGGAGTGATTGACTGGCCCCAAAAGGTGTTGGATAGATTAGACAAGAAAACAAGAAGGATGCTTCGTGCTCATCAAATGATTTATTAAAAATCAGTGCATACCAAGATTATATATTCCCCATTCCGAAGGAGGTATGGGCCTCATTGAAATTGATTACATGTATAGATCTGCAATCATGGGACTGCATACATATCTGCTGACCTCACAAGACCCAAACATAGTGAAAGTTTTGAAATATGAAAAGAATAAATCTAAGATGACTTCCGTTCTTAGTCTGGCAGAAGCATATTGGCATCAGAAGTAGATAAAAATGAGTCAGCAACTGAATATCCCCAAAAAAAAAAAAAACAAAAGAAAGAATAAAAGGCAAAGGATCAGATGTGAAGGCAAGAAATGTGGAAAATGCATAAATATAGTTGCAAGTATAGAAAACTTTTGGAAGAACCTCATGATCAGGAATGAACAGAGGCATGGTTAAAGAGAGGTGAATTCAAACCAAGAGATGAAAGGTTAATATTGGCAGTCCAAGATAGTGGGCTATGTACACGTTGATTTACAATGTTCATTGAACATGTGGAAGAAACAGACAAATGTAGGTTTTGTAAAATGGAATTGGAAACAGTTGCACACCTTGTTGCTGGTAGTGATATACTAATAGCAGAAGGAATGTATACTGAAAGGCAAAAATAATGTGGCAAAACTGTTGCACTGAGGATTGTGCAAACATAATATTGAAGTAGCTGAAAAACACTGAAAACACGAGCCATAAAGCATCATAGAAAATGATGAAGTCTACATTACATAGGATCGCCCATTACCAACAGTTCAAAAGATAGACGTGAGAAAACCAGATATAGTGGTCCATGAAAAGAAGACAAAAGTAGCATTGATCATTGAAATTGCTACACCCAGTGCCTACAGTGTCTTGCGTACAGAGAGACACAAAGTCATAAAATATCAGGATATGCAGGCAGAAACTAGAGAATGTGGAAAAAGGGATATCCAGACAGTCCCAATAGTAGTAGGAGCAATGGGTCTTATAAAAAAAATCTACAATCATATTTAGATATGTTACCAATACTTGTAACTCCATACAAATTACAGAAGGAGTCATTACTAGGCACATTGCAGGTTCTTGAAGAGCACTTCTGGCTGACATCAAAGATTGAAACAATACTAATTTCACGGACTTTAATTATACTTTAATTATACTTTGAGTTAGGAATGGAGTTCATTCCCATCATGGTATTAGAAACCAAAAGATTTGGAGAAATTAAAAGGGAGTAACATCCACACAGTGACATCCAACACATCCACTTAAACAGCATGTTTATAAAACAACTTGCAACTTTTCCAAGTTTAACCCAGAAATGTTCATTACTAACTTATTACCTATCAAATGGAACTTTTTAAAAATCCTCCCCTTAGGTGATGCTGTAAATGAATTCAGTACAACTTTCCTGAATATCCCATATAGCCTTGCATCTCCTAGAAGGAAGAGATTAAAAACAAATAATGCAATTTGGCTATCCAAAAAGAGTAAAATGCTAATGCAAGATAGAGAAAAAGCATGGAAAGAATGGCAAAAATATAAAACACCTCATATCTTGAAAATGTCAGAATCCCTCACAGTCGTACTAAAAAGCAATTAATGATGACAAAAAACCATACTATAATAATTTTCAGAACAGTAGTTAACACAACCCTAAAAAATTCAGGACAGTCATTAAAGAAATCTTGCATCCCGGCCATAAATTCAACCCCAACCCTCTCCCAATAACTCACTACTAAAAACTGCAATATAATTCGGGTCTACTTCACATTGTCGAAGGCCGACAATATCAAAGCTGATATTGTCAGCACCAGATTAGCGAAAGCAAAAAACATTGAAAGTTTAAACGGAAATCTCCGTAAGGGGAGATTTCCATTTAGTTCAATGTAGTACGGTCTTGGAGTTGGTATATTTAAGTAGGGGGGGTGTGGGGGGTGCAGCAAAGGTAAGTTTTTATTTATTTTTGTTTTAAGGCATTCTTTTTTATCTTTTGATGTTTTCAGAATTCGATGATATGGTGTCGCCCATATCAGATTCGATATTCTGAAACTTTGGTAAGATGATATAGGCGCTATAATTCAACTCTTATTTCATAGATAGTATTGAATCCCAAACCAAGGATTTCCCAATATCTACTCCCAACCCTGCCTGACAGTCACATATCATCACACTCACTTTCACCCTCAAACCTGTACCCACATCCTATATAAAACTACTCTTAAACAAACTCAAACCATGCTTTACTTCAGCTGATTACCTTTCAAATGAACACCTTAAAACAGCAGCCGACAGTATTGCCTACCCTGCCTCAATCCTTATAAATAGGTCAGTCCAGGAATCCTATGTTCCCTCTCCTTGAAAAAAGTCACACATTATACATGTGCACAAAGGAGGACATTCAACAGACATCACTAACTTTAGACCTACAGCAATCTTATTCCCCAAACACTTGAAAACTGTATTCAAAAACAATTGCTAAGCTATCTCCTGCAGGAAGAACTCCTGTCCCCCACAAAACATGGCTTCCGTCCTTCCCATAGTACTATTCACTGCAATTCTAACCTGTATAGATACTGTCAATAAAACTAGAGAGAATGTCAGACTAGTCTGCTTATTTTTAGACTTGTCTAAAGCCTTCGACACAGTTTGTCACAGCAAACTTCTACTTCAATTGTCCTCATTAGGTCTGTCTCAACCCACCTTTCTATAGTTCAAAAGGTACCTGTTCAATAGGTCTTAGTCATTAAAATGGCACCACTGGTGTACCACAAGGCTCTGTCCTTAGTCCCCTCCTCATTAACATTCTCACCAACACCCTCCACAATTCCACACAACAGGCCTCGCTAATATGGTACGCAGATGACTCCACACTCATTTGCACATCTGACAATGTGGCACAACTCTAAAAAAAAAACACTCAGGAAGCATTAACAGCAACTGAAATATGGCTTTCTGACTCACAACTCATGCTCAGCCCTAAAAAAACAAAACCAAAACCAAAGAAAACTACTACTTTTACACCCATATCCCTATGCCATGAAAAAACACAATTTAAAGTCTTGTCTCTTGATAATACAATCATTGAAGTCATTTCTCATAGCAAATTATTAGGGATGACAGTGCATGATAATCTTAAATTCAACTTGCATATACAAAATTGCATAAGAAAAGCTAAACAAAAACTAGGGATGCTTTATAGAGCTAAAATATTATCACCAATGGAACTAAAGCTACACTTGCTACTACTTATCTCCTCCCCATATTTCTTTATGGTGCTCCCATCCTTACTAACATCAAGCATCATAAAAGTCGAACTTGAGCAATGTTATAACAAAGTTGCTAAATTTGCAGCAAATACCCCTTTTAGAACCCATCACTGTGTAGCACTAAAAAGCCTAAATTGGTTAGAACTATCCCATCAACTGACATATATAAAGCTTCTTACCACCTACAAATTATCCAGAATGCATCTGCTTGCCCAGCACTTAATAACATTCTATGCAACTATGTTCCTAGTCAGTCATTATGACCCACTGACCAAAAACTCTTGTCTGTCCACAAACCTATCAAATCAGCTCAGCATTTCCTGTACTTATGGCATGTTGCTAAGGCCTGGAACTCCTTATTTCTATCCATCAGGTCAACACACTCCCTCTCATCCTTCAAAACCATTTTGAAAGACTTCTTAGCCAAACGCTGGCTGTGTTCTTGCTCTATACCCGGATAAACTATATCCCTAAATGTGAACAAATACGTATTCATACCTTGTATCTCCATAGTCTCCCTTTTCACTCCCTTCCTTATTTCTATCAATTTCTATCCCCTGGCTTTGTCTCTACATATACCATAAGCTTGCTTTTTTCTCACTTTGTATTATAGTTACTGTTTGTATTATACTAACCTACCTTTAATTTCTCTAAAAATGGGCTACAATTTCTCTAACTGTTAAATCATTGTCATATAACTTGTATCTACTCTTAACTGTTTTCATATTATGTCTAATTTGGTATAATTATTTAAACTGTGTTTTTTTGTATTATTTAAAAAAAAACTGTAAAATTATTATTCTTAAAATGTTTTGTAATACTTTGGAGCTTTTCTCCCAGGGCCTCCGCTGAAAATGGGCACCTACCCAGTCGGACTTTACTTGTAATCAAATGTCAATAAATAAATAAATACATGTCGACTATACTCATAATATAATCAATGTCTCTTTAGCCAGTAGTCACACTGCAAGACCATTCTGATTATAACAAACTACTACCCGGCAGGAGATCCTGATAGATACTTAAGAAATTTGCTTATATAAATGATTATGTGTATAGGGAACTTAACGTTTTTCCTTTGCAAGCTGCTCAATATGTGGACAGAGGTATAAATACATATAAAGTTATAAATAATTACACATATATATTGCTCTGATAGTTGAAATGCAGGTTCAAAAGTTTGAAATATCCTGCTCAAAGGTTTAATAAACTGCGTAATATTAGACTATTTTAGATCACAGGTTTCAAACTTCTAGGCTGGGGGCAATATGTAGCCTACAAACACTCATAATATGTCATATAAAGTTTTCCAGTCCAAATTACATTAAAAATTGAAATCCGATTTATTATCAAAAATGTACTGAAAATTTCTTGTGCTTGCAGCTCTTAGCACTGACTGTTACATGTGTGTGGATTAGTGAATTGCTATGTTTCCTACTGTAGGGGTGTTTTCAGTAATTTAATTCCCTATTTTATGTTTTTGTCAGGTATCTCATCCCATCGCCCATAGACTTGTCTGGCTCCAGGCAGGAGTAACTTTGTGTCTGAGGAGTTATTGGGCTTTATTTTGTATTTATTTATTTATTTATTGATTGATTGGGCTTTATTTATTTATTTTTATAGTAGAATACAGTATGCATTTTGTCCATTTGCACTGCAAGAGTAAGAATAAAATAAGATGGAAATGAGGATTACCATTGATTTCATGGGCAGGTTAGAAACTGAGGTATTTATTACAGGAAATTAAAAATGTCCTGTTTTAGTTGGAAGAATGGTAAATTGGGCTTGCAGCTAAGTAAAAAATGGTAGTTTTGTTAGGAATACATATTTTGTTTGTAGAATAAAAATAAATTTACTGTAGTTGAGTACTATGAAGAACTCTGTTTTCTTCCTCTGTAGACTGTCTGTCCATAATATTTGACAACAAAATATGAAAACAGAGGACAGAGGTAAGCTGATATTCAATTTAAAGTAAGGTTGTAATCATTATGACCTTATTTTAAGTTGGATGTTTCGTTACCTGTCACCACTGTATTTAGGAAAGTTTTTTTTTTCTTTCTCTTTGGAAGTAATTAAAACTGCAAAACGAGGAAGAACAGAAGTCACTCATTCGCACATTTAGATGTCCTGCATGTGTTCCACTGGGTTGGAGTTGGGTTGCCTGACAGGTTTGCACTACTTAAACTGTTGCTTTCTGGAAGGCTTGTGCCAGTTGGCAATATTCTTTAAAAATGATTTTACTGTAACACATTCATTGTGCAATCAAAAGCTTGCTATCGTGGTACTGAAAACTAAGAGGGACTGTATTTATCAGGTGTAACTTTTTGCCCAGTGTTATTTTGCTACAGCGGTAATAGTAGTGTAACTTTCTAGTAAGAAAGTTTCATATTATTTATGCAAAAAAGGTTTTGCATTCATTTTTGTTTACGTTTGCTTCTCAGAAGATTTGTGTAAATATAATAGGTGTCTCACTGTTTTCATGATGCTTGTCAGAACAACCTAGTCTGTAATGTCCTTTAAAAATGATTTTGCTATCCTGCATTCATTATACAACTGAAAACTGGACACAGTGTTACTGAAAAGCAGTGGCACGGGTATCAAGTAGAACTACTTTCCTCATAGTGTTGTTTTGTTGGTTCTACTGTGTAACTCTGACTCCCTGAAAGTTGAAAAACAAAATTGCATGGAAACCAAAAGGGAGAAAAACTCCCTTTTACTTGTGTTTTTGTAGGGTGACAATACTCCCCCCCACCCCCAAATGTAGAGAGCAAGTCTCCAACACCCCATGGACTTATATATAAATAATAAATATTCTGGGAAGAAATAGCCAGGGAATTTTTATGGCTAGGCTTGTATAGGCCCTAGGGCCGATAGCCTAGTACCAGCCTATGAACCTATATATCAACTCCATGGTTACAGTTACTCACAGAAGGAAGAAATCTAGAAAGTGATTTGTTGTTGGTGGACACTTAGAAATTGCACCAGCAATGATTTCTTATGGGGAAAAGTGCTTGGCATTATGCTGTTAGACTTTTTTCCTGCTAGCTACTGATGCTCAGGGACTTTCTCCTCAAGATTGTGTAGGAAAACCTGTTTTACTGTCAGATATACAGTTTCCAATGATATTCTAGAAGCAAAAAAGCCACTGCTTGCCTGTTACACATTATTATGTTGGGGGGGGGGGTGAATTGCCTGAGGTGTGTGCTCACTGTAATACTTATATTGTTAATAGAATAAAACTACCTTTTACATTGATTTTTTTGTATGTCTAATTTTTTTTTGGGGGGTGGTTGTGAGCCCTAAGCTGTCATCAGAGTGTAATTAACCTCAAGTGGCCATTGTGTCAATTGAGGTTGAGACCCCTACTTTTAGATTCTTAGAAGAAGGAACATGTTATTTTAATGTTTTTAAATGTACTACCTAACTGAAATTAGCAAGAGAGCAATTAGTTAGAGAAAAATTAGTTAGAAATATCTCCATTTAGCTGGAATGCTTGTTTGGCTTGCTTGCTGTACTCTGCCTGAATATTGCTGATCTCTGTCTGCATTTTATTTTGAATTGAAGTTTTTCATTTAAGGTTTGGTTACTTCTATTTTGTATCTTATTCTTGTATTACATTTGTTTTGTTTTAAGTTTTCTGCTCTTTTGGAGTTTTAAGAGGTCTTCGCTAGGGTCAGTTAGAAATGTTAGCAAAGAATGCCTTTGCAAACAGTGAATAAAATCAGCTAATTAGTGTGAGTAACTGAAAAATAGCATTCCTCATTTAGCTAGAAATATCTGTATTTAGCTGGAGTGCTCGTTTGGCTTGCTTGCTGTACTCTTCCTGAATATTATTATTTTTCCCATCCACGCTTTTAAGTGTTGTTGTATTCTTAAACATGGTGGCTTTTGACTTGCCCGCCCCTACTATAAATCTGATTTTGGACACTCCTTCCAATCCCATCTCATCAGCTCATTCTACCGAGTACAGAGACATCATTTGAAAAGGCCCATCCCTTAGTTTCTTACCCTTGAATTATCTTCCATTTCCCCCTTTACAATTTAACTTAAAAAATTACACTTTATTCAGCTGCTTTTACTGTATTTGCATTTCTTCCTACTTTATTACTTTATTTTGCTTTTGCTGCTTGTTCTTAAAAGTGTTCAATTGCATTTATTTTGCTGCATTCATTACAGCTTGTTAGTAGTCTGATTAAATTGTATCTGTTGTTCTTAGCCTCTTAGTTTTGGTTTAAGCACTTGGGCTTCAGGCCAGTTGTTTTACATTAAGAAGGTTTGTAGTCTACACTGTTGTGTCAGGAGAGGTAACTTATATCCTTCTAAGGTGGAAACTGCTGGTTGAAGGGTTAGTGTATCTGCTATTCTAAAAGTGTCTTAGTTCTGGTGCAAGCGCTTGGGCTTCAGGCCAGTTATTTTACATTAAGAAGGTTTGTGGTTTACACTCTTGTTGGAGGAGAGGGTAGCCTCTGCTCTTCTGATCTAGTTGTTACTGGTTGAAGGCTTATTGTGCCTGCTTATTTGAACTGCTTTTTTTTTTATTGTTGCACTTTGCTGTAGCATAGACTAGATGTAGACCTGCTGAATCTAGTTCTGTTTGTATAACTTGTGCACTAAATCAGGCCATCTTTTGTTGGAGAGGGTTCCCCTGTACCATAATGGCAGGAATGTGCAGTTAGAACTCCTCTGTTTGAAGGTTGCTGGAACAGGGCTCAGTTTTGAGCTTTACTATTGGTTAATTTGATTAAATCAATTTTCTCTCATTTGCCACCCAAACATCACATTTGTGCAGGTTTGCTCATGTTTTAGCAAAGCTCTATAGTGTTTAGTGACCAGCTACTACTCTGCTGTATTTATCTGATCAATCCAAGCCATCTGCTGATCTCTGCAAAACTTAAGTAGACTTTTTCACTGTATATTGCACTTTTGAATTGCAGTTTTACCATATCACTGCATATTTGAACTGTCTTTTTTTCTGAAATTGTTGCACTTTGCTTTAGCATAGACTAGACTCAGACCTGCTGAATCTAGTTCTGTTTGTATAATATGAGCACTAAGCCAGACCATCATTTGTTGGAGAGGGTTCCCCTATACCCTAGTGGCAGGAGTGTACAGTTAGAACTCATCTGAGTGAAGGTTGCTGGAACGGGGCTCAGTTTTGAGCTTTTTTATTACTTAATTAGTTTAAATCAGTTTGCTCTCATTTGCTACATAAGCATCACATTTGAATGGGTTTGTGCTTGTTTGTGCATCATGCACTGCCAAGCAGCAGTGGGCACTGTTGACAGTTATAAACACAAGCACTTCTCCCTGAAAATTTTCCCTTAGTACTCTGCTGGTGCTCCATCTGTGAGTTCTTGTGATTGTCCCTCATTGGTAGGTGATACATTCAGCAAAGCTGCTGAGGTAATAACACAGATCCTACCCACTAGTCCTTCATATTATTTGTCCACTTCTCCTGTCCTCTACTTTACCTGGTCCTTCCTGTCCTCTCCGTGTTTTCTGACCACATCAACTTAGCTAGCATTACAGACAGACAATTTCCCACAATTTTTCCAGCCAGCCTGGTCGACATGGGCATCCTGAGGCAATGCAGCAATTGCCTCATGTACACCGACAATCCACTTCTTCTAGTCCACACAAATTCATTATGTGAGAGAAACATCTATATCAAGAACCTAGAATCTAGGCTGTCTCCCTCACCAGTTAGTTCATCTGATACTAAGCAGGCTGTCAGCATGCACTCTCCTATACCTACCAAACCAACAACACTTGCATATGCGGTCCTTACCAGAAGCTTACATAAGCATCAGAAACCTTCCAAACATAAACACATGCACTATTCACATAATACATCCTCTGCAGAACATAGTACACATAATATATCACACAGCAGTGTCTCACCAGTCAAGCCCCTAAGGCATAACACTAAAACATAAATATTGAACACATGACTTATGTGCTTAACTTTAAATGAATGATTTCTGACTAATGTGTTATCTGAAGAAGTCTGAATATTCATCAGATGGAAAGCGCTTTATGCAATAAACTTGAGAGTCTTTGAAGGAGTACCTTTTGGTTTTGAGTTGTCTGTCGCCTGCCATCCAGTTTGTTTGTTTAGAAGTCTGTCTTGTCGGTTTATAGTTCTACAGTTGTTTGTTCATATGGCAAGTGACGGAGACAGGAAGCAGCAGTCCTTCCCTATTTACATAACAGCAACAACAACAATGAGATGAAATGGGTAATCTTACCATGTTAATACAAATGCTTACCCAACGATTAGGTCATGTTTCAGCTCATTTGGATGTATTGGACGAACATTTGAATGTTCATACAGTAAATGTGAACTTAACACACCCTGTTTCTAAAACTGCTCTTGGAGCGTCAGCTGTAAGAGACAGAGTTTCTAACCTTATTGCAGAGTCAGCAGAGTCGGGCATTTCCATGAGTAATGCAGAACCAGGAAATGGTACCAACATTCATTCAGTTCACAGCGGACATGTTACGAGAACCACTCAAACTGCTCCTTCATTCCTAGACCCAGCAGGCACAACATCAGGAGATTCAGTAAATAATATCACCACCTCAGAGCTTATTGGAATCCCCGATGTAACTGATTGGTTGAAAGGACCAATTTTATTTTCACAAGTACATGAGGATCAACGGAGGAATCCGGCCAGAGGTGACAATGCTAAACATGATATCATTTCCAGGTTGAAAGACTTTGATCATAAGCTGGCAAAAAGTAAAAAACTTCAACTTGAAATCAAATATTTTGATGAGTGCTTGAAATCTTACATAGTTCCAAAAGTCCTACGGTCTTGGCAGTTCCCAACTGGGCTAGTACCGAATTCAGCATTTCATATGGAACTGCTCAAACTATTTGATCAACAAGGGTTTGATTTACTTAGAGTTATGTCCAAACATTACCAAATACAAGTGGACTCATTGATGCCGGAAATCATCCAGTTGGACGAACAAATTAGAAAGGACAGTGACTTTAACAGGTACTCACTTAAGTACAAATGTATTTTTAGGAGCATTGACCAATTAATTATGAAATTAAAAGCTACTAAGCAAAAAAAGCTGGAACGAGACCTTGCAGCTTACTGGGATGGGGTAGCTTATCCCCACCCACCGCCTTCACATATTTGGTAACCATCTATTAGTGTAAATGTGCCTAGAGGCCCAGCAACCAATCAAATTGAAGAACAACACATCCCTAATGATGTAACAAAACTTCATCGAACAGCAGAAACCAAGGAGATGGATATAAGATGGTTATGAGAAGTAAATCTAATAAAACACATAAAACTAATTACACTGGGGGCCAACATGAACAAGAAGGAAATTTTCAAGAGGAGTCAATGGTAAGGAGAACTCCACAACAGACGAGAACAGCTCAAACGAGGAAGAGTCGAGAATGAACAAACGCAGGAGATAAAATGGAATACAGTTACTTGTGAAGGTGACACAAACTGCGTAATTGCTACAAATTCAAAATATATAATTTTTCTTCAATGGATATTGAACCCACCTTTGCTGAGTTATTAGCAAAGGGACTTACATTTGTGCCTACAGTAAACATGAACATTGCTAGAACCATCATTGATTTAAAATGTTTTACTCACAAGTTAAACTTTAAATTATTTGACAATGCTGAGTATGCACCTACTGAAAAGTTTAGAATTCCTAGTGTTTACAATCCACCCCTCAACCCTATGCTGTACATGTTTGAATGTATTTGTGAACTAGACATCAGGGAAACATTAAAAACTCAGAGATTAAAAAATGATCAGTACAATATAATATAAGTAAAGAAGAAAAGTTGGTGTTGGATCAAATTAGATCATGCCCAGTGAGACTCATGAAACCCAATAAAGGGGGCGGATTGGTCATAATGGATAACTGGGATTACATAAAAAGAATGAAAAAGATGTTAGACAGTGAAACTTATGAGCAGGTGTCCCTGAATGAAGTAATTACAACACAGAACAGAGTAAAAGGGTACATAGAGGATCTCTTTATAGACAACAGAGTGGATATTAATTTGTATAATTATATGATCATACCTAGTGGATTCTATTACTGTTTGGGGTCCCAAAAATACACAAAAGTCCACTGGATCCACCAATGAGACCATTAGTAGACGCATGAAATTCAGTTACATACACATGCGCTAAGGTGGTAGATTATATATTTAAAAGGTACATACAAAAAGAATCCCAAATATGTAGGGATTCCTGGTCCTTCTTGGAAGAAATTGGTAAATTAACTTTCCATGCAGACTATAGTTTCCTAACAGCAGATGTTAGGGACTGTTACACGTCGATCTCACACCAGGTAGGGATCGAGTGGGGTTACATTGTTTTTGAAGAACAAAGGGGCTAGTGACTCTGACATTTCATTAGTGGAAGAATTGTTGGACATTATACATAGAAACAATTTTATTTTGTTCGACAAGGAATATTACCTCCAAAAAGTGGGGGCAGCAATGGGATCACCTTGCGGTGGTAGCTTTGCAAATCTAGTAATGGCAAAATGGGAGTCAGACACAATTTATCAGAACAAGGAGTTAAAAGACAAAATCTATTTCTACACTAGATTTTTAGATATTTTTTTGATCGTAAAAGGGGACCAAGCTATAGCAAATGAAGTGGTGTCTTGGTTTAATAACAGTACCGATTTTTTACGTTTTACTTCACAATTTGACATGGATACAATGGCATATTTAGATGTTCGTATCAGGAAGAATAGAACTAAAGAGGAATATGTAGCAACCATACATAGGAAGGAAACATATTCAGATTCCTTCCTACATTATACAAGTAACAATCCTTTCCATCAAAAATGTGCAATTGTTAAAGGACAACTCGTGAGAGCAGCCAGGATGGTGACTAACGACATGGATTTTGACATAGAATGCACAAGATTTAAAAAATATGTTTACTAAGCGAGGGTACCCAGAGATGGTAGTTGACTATCTTATAGCTGAAGTGAACACTAAAAGACAGGAGGGTATATTTCCACCTATAGTGAAAAAAACAGCAACAGTAACAGCAATTAATGTATTACAAAGAAATAATGAAACTAATGATTTTTCTACAAGTTTCATTATGACCTTTAATCTAGGTGCCAGTAACATCTTGAATATAATACGGAAAAACTGGGATTTGTTAATGAGTGATACCACAGTACGCCAAAAGTTAGGTTCCAATCCTGTTATTCCGTAAAGGACAGAACCTAAAAATTTATTAGAACGTTCACTTCATAGAGAACTTAGAGCCAATGGCATGCATAAATGTGGCATGTGTTCACAGTGTAAAGTGGAGGAAGTAGGTAACACATTCCACATTAGAGGCACGAAATATAGGATCAATAGGAAGTTTGATTGTAACTCCAAATTTGTTGTTTATTTGGCTCAATGCAAACTCTGCTCAGTATTTTATGTAGGAAAAACTGACCGTAAATTCCGGGAACGGATATACGAACATCAGTACGCTATATCAAAAGGTAAATTAGAGAATGCATTGGCCAAACATGTTAAACAAGAAAGTACCCACCACTTCAGTTTCCAAGTAATAGATCAAATCCCATTAGACATCAGAGAGGGACCTAATTATTTGAGATTAGATGAACTTGAGCTGTATTGGCAAATTTTAGTAAACGCCTACAGCTATCCAGGTCTGAATGAGGCATGCTCTATTTCATGCATTTTGAAACTGAAGAGTCTAACATGATAAGGAGATTTTATTAGGGTGAATTGTGAGATGTTATACTATTAGTAATATCATTATTTTATGGTAATTGATACAGTTTAAGTAAATGCTCATATATGTTTTATACATATTTATATAATTTTTACTTGTTTGTGTTTTAGAAGGAGATAGTAAGGGATGAATGGATTAATATTATGTATTGTGACATGTAATGAGGGGCAGGGTAGTGAAAGCTCAGTGTTTTACACCATTGGTGAATATTGAACACATGACTTACGTGCTTTATTTTAAATGGATAATTTCTGACTAATGTGTTATCTGAAGAAGTCTGAATATTCATCAGACGAAAAGCACTTTATGCAATAAACTTCAAAGTCTTTGAAGGAGTACCTTTTGGTTTTGTGTTGTCTGTTGCCTGCCATCCAGTTTGTTTGTTTATAACACTAAAACAAACATCTTAGTCATAGGTGAATCAGTTGTGAAGCATACAAATGTTCCTCTCACCAGGTTGGATAAGGAAAAAGTCATGGTCAGCTGTCTGTCAGGTGCTAGGATCCACCACTTTACACATGCACTCAAGTGTTTTAACAGTGGGCACTGTTATGACTCGGTTATAGTCCATGTTGGTGTGAACAACTTGAGATGTACCTCACTAAACTATATGATGAGAGACATGACTGAGCTCTCTAATTATGTGTATCAGGCAGGTATGGCCCTAGCTTTAAGCAACATTTTACCTTTGTGTAGGATTATATCACAATACAAAAAATGATTGACTTCAACAATTGGCTTAGTTTCTGGTGTCACTTAAAGAGGATCCAGTATCTGTCAGCCTGGGATGACATGGTCGACTGACCTCAATGCTTTGTCAGAGATGGTCTTCATCTGTCACCCCTGGGATTTCGGTTACTGGCTAAGGCTGTTGCTACCCCCATAGTGCCTTTCTTAGGCAATGTTGCAAGAACAAAATTCCTGATGTAAAAATACCCTCTAAAAACAACCTCAAGGTTATGCTGCTAAATGCTAGGGGTCTAAATCAGAAACTGCACTCACTGTAAGCAGTCCTCACCTTGGAAGATGCTGACATTTGTGCTGTCACTGAGACCTGGTTTAAGGCTGCGGGGAGCACCCCAGCTATACAAGGTTACATTTCCTTCCACACTTTCAGACCACAAACCGAAGGCATGAGAACTAAAGGAGGCGGTTTATCAATATTCATTAAAGATAAATACACCTGTAGATTGATTAAACAGCATAATTTCCCTGAATTACTTCAGGTGCAATTGACTGTAAGACCCCTCTTCACATCATTGCCAGGTATAGGACCTCCTCCATGAATCAGAACATCCACTCAGCCTACTTGGATCTACTTGAGTCAATCAAGATACAATCATACACCCTGGTTTTGGGTGACTTTAATTACCCATTCATTGACTGGGAAAATTACACATGTTCTAACTCACTTGCCCAAAGGTTCCTGAACTTCATTAACTCCAATTCCTTGGACCAGCTGGTTGACACACTCACAAGGCCCTCAGACATCCTGGATCTGGTGCTCATCAACATGGGGGACTGTTGCACCATCCCCAGTGTGTGGTCATCCCTGGTGAGCTCTGACCACAAATCAGTCTCACTAGAGGTAACTATAACACAAGACCCCCCCCAGCAACAACGTGACTAAAAAACTTTTCCAAGGCCAATTACAACCTCTTACGTGACAGCATACATAGCTTCATAGCCCCTCCCCCACTGATGGAAAAGACACCTATGCTGAGGTATACACCAATGCTTTATATGAGCATCTGTACAATTGTATTGACTCTGCTGTACCTGATAGAACCAGAGCAAGATATTTAAGGAAAAACAAACCTGCCTGGTGGACAACTGTCATTAATAGGCTGTACAGCAGGAGAAATAAATTGCTGTCTAAGAGTAGGAAGGAACAGTTTCAAAATTGGAAACACTCCCTCCTCTACTTAAACAAGCAAATAAGACTCCTAGTGAAGTCCTCCAAAGCTAACTATGAATCCAAATTAGCTTTTGTAACTAAGGATAACCACAAGGCATTCTTTAGTTACATCCATAACCTCAAAGGTAAGGCCCAGATTTGCACTGAACTCGTAGTTAATGGTATTACATATACAGAACCTGTGGATATAGCAAACCTGATGGCTGACAGGTTCAGTGAAAACTTCACTCCGCTGTTCACACCACATATACTGTAAAGCATCCCTAACACCTGTCCCTCACCTAGTATCTCCAAGGAGAAGGTCTTAAATACCCTCTCCAAGGCCAAAACCACAGCCTCTATGGGACCAGACAACATCTCAGGCTGTGTTCTACATGGGTTAAAACAGGAATTAGCATCACCATTGGGAACACTTTTCAATCACAGCCTATAGACCCATTAGCCTGATCAGTCTTATCTGCAAGGCCATGGAACGAATCATCATGGACCTTATTAACAAAGATATAGGAAATCTCCAAATGCTTGACCCCACCCAGTTTGGCTTTGTCAAGGGGAGAACATGCCTGTTAAACTTGGTGGACTTCTTTGAGACAGTCACTAATGCCCTAGATGAGGACAAATCTGTGCATACAGCCTACCTAGACTTAGTGAAGGCCTTTGACACAATCCCCCACTCAGGCATCATTGATAAACTCACCCAACTGGGTATCAACCCATATATTGTCAGGTGGTTGCAAACTGACTCACTGATAGAACTCGTACCCTCAAAATAGGGGACTCCACCTCCTCTACCAGACCCGTAACCAGTGGTGCTCCACAGAAATTGGTTCTGGGGCCCCTACTGTTTGGAATCTACTTTTCTGTAGTACAGGCTAAACCTAAAGGACTGTGGCTGACAAAGTTTGCTGATGACTGCAAATTGGGAGCGATCAATGTAACCCCTAGCAATGTCAACATCCTTCAAAACGGTCTTAGACAGACTAATTACTGGTGACAAAGTCATGTTCTTAAACCTAATGCAAAAAATTACACAATCATCCCCTTCGTCAAGGGTGATGTTCCTGCTAACTACCACATCAATAGCAATACCCTAAGCACACAGTTAGTCGTGAGAGATCTGGGCATACAGGTCGACAACAACGTTAACTTCGATCACCATGTTTTCACAGTGGTAAGAAGGGCAATTTATTTTGCTCATCTCATAAGTAAGGGCATTGCCTTTAGAAAAAAAAGGTTATAACCCCCTGTACTCTTCACTCATCAGGCCAATAATAGAGTACAATACTCCCTGTGGTGAGTACAGTACTCCCTGTGGTATGTTCTTTTCCAAACACCTGCAGCAAATGGAGAGACCACAATGTTTCCTTATAAAGAAAAGTCATGGTCTTCAAGACCATCATTTTCACTTTTCTTTGTGTCATATAGACTACTCAGAGGCGACTTGCGCCTTGCATATAGAGCAATCTCTGACCCAGCTTTAATGAAAATGCTGCACATTCACAAGTCAAATGGCACACAGGTCAGTCGCTCAAAGGACCTTAACCTTGTATGTGACATCTGCAGAACTTGCTGGAGAGACAGATTTGTCTCACAGAGGTTGCCCCACCTTTGGAGCAGGCTTCCTGTTCATGTTAAACAAAGCCCGTCATTGGCCCTATTTAAGTATAATTTGGACGATTGGGTGGGTAACCAGAAATTCATCCTGAGAGTTCCACCTGTGTCCCTCTTGGCCAGGGGAAATAGATGCTGATTTTAGTGTCTGCTTGAAGCAGACATCCTTGGGAACACGGGTTGAACTTGGCTAGGTTTTTAAGGGCCCTTGGGCTATTAGCCTAGTAACTTCCTATGATCCTATGTTTGGTAAAAGGAGGGGAAAACTGTTTATTTTGGTAGGAAACAATATTTGATACTGGGCTAATTTCAAGTGAAATCTGTTTACAGAGTAATATCCTCAAGCTTATAGCTGCTACCATCTGTAATCCCAACACTCTTTTTGGGTCAACCCATGTTCGATTATAGGTTCATAGGTTCATAGATGTTTACTAGGCTAATGACCACAAGGGCCTTTTTAAGCCTAGCCATGCATCCCAAATCTCTGATGATTTCTGACACCCCTGATAAGTGTAAGCGTGGGCCTGGGAGATGAACCATTACAGGTTACCTATTTGCATCAGAGACAAAGGTGTCAAACCAGGGACGAATTTCCGGTTTCCCATCCAGTTGTCCAAGTTGCACTTGAATTGGATTAGGGAGGAACTCTGCTTCCCATGGATGGGGAGCCTGTTCCATAGACAGGGTAGTCTCTGGGATACATACCTATCACTCCAGCAGGTCCTATTTATATCACAGGCAAGATTTAAATCCCTGGAATGGGTAATTATGGTACTGTTTGTTTTGTGGATAGGCAGAAGGTCCATCAGAGTGGGGTCTGACAATGCCCTGTATGGTAGGCATAGATCTCCCCTCAAAAGCCTGTAGGAGACAGAATACAGGGATAGGGTCTTGAGTTGGTCTGCTTTGGACATATGCCCTGTATTTTTTTAGTGAGGGAACCTCTGTGGACATTCCAGTTGTTGGATATGCCTGGTTAGGTATATACCAAAGGGGGCACTGTACTCAATGGTAGGTCTGATGAATGCGAAATACAGTGAAACAATGGCTTCCTTGGACTTATACCTTTGTTTATAAGTTGCACAACACAGAATGATTTCCTCACCACTGTAGACATATGATGATCAAAGGCTAGATTACTGTCTATGTGTGTCCCTAAGTCTCTGACTATTGGGTCAACTCTAAGCAGTGTGTTGTCAATATGATAGTTACCAGGGATGGATGACTTCTCAAAGGATACTATTATACATTTCTTGGCATTTAGTTTTAGTCCATGACTCTGGCACCAGTTGTTTGTCTGTGTCAACCCCTCCTGGAGAACATTTGTGTCAGTATGAGATTCAATGACCACTCCTAATTTGAAATCATCTGCAGATTTAGTCAGCCAGAGACCACTGACATCAGCCTTGACTCCTGAGAAGTAAATGCCAAAAAGGAGCTGTCCAAGGACTGATCCCTGAGTATTGTGTCAAATGCCTTGGCCAGGTCAAGGTAAGCAGTGTGAACGATTTTGCCCTCATCCACTGCTTTGGTGACCTTCTCAAAGAAGTCCACCAGGTTGAGTAGGCATTATCTGCCCTTTATGAAACCAAACTGGGTTGGGTCCTGTGTGTGGAGGTTTACTATATCTCTATTGATCATCTCCATGATAATTTATTCCATGGCTTTACATATAAGACTAGTGAGACTTATGGGTCTGTAGTTTCCAGGGTCTGTAGATGGCCCACCTTTGTGCAGCAGTATGGCTGTTGCATTCCTCCATTCATGAGGCATGAAGCCTGCTTGGAGGCTTCAGTGAAATAGCAATTACAGAGGCCCTGATAGGTCATGTTTCTTGCTATTTAGAAGGCATCCTGGGATATTGTCTGGGCCCACTGATGCAGTGTTCTTGGTCTTAGAGAGAGCATTAAGGACCTGTTCTGTAGTGATAGTAGGGGGAACTATATTTGATAATATTTCCTAAGGAAGGTTGAGGGGGAGAGAGGAGTAAAGTTGGAGCTGAATTTATCAGCTAGGATGTTTGCTATATGTTCTGGCTCAGTATAGGTGGCTCCATTTACAATGAGCTCTGCACATAGTTTTGTATTGCCTTTGAGGGTGCGGGCATCGCTAAAGAATGCTTTTGTGGTTGTCCTTGGCCTGAGAGGCCAAACCTACCTCAAATTTGGCTTTAGTAGACTTTATTTGTCCTCTGAGTTGTTTGTTTAGTTTAATGAGAGTGCTTTTATCCTAATGGGTATTGCACCTCCTAATTTTTGCCATGATTTTCTTCCTCCTGTTATACATCCGATTGATTATGTGATTCCACCAGGGTGTTTTTTTTTTATTTAGTTTTGTACTTCTTCCTGCTGGGTACAGTTGCCTCTATACCGCTATTAACATGTTTGTACAGGTTTCTGTGAACAGTTCTGCACAGGCAGAAGTGTTCTTAGGGTTTATAGGGACTTGAAACTGTGCCAGGTTCTCACTCAATAGCAGGAGGTTAGCCTTAGAATAGTTCCTGAATATTCCAGGTTTAGCTGGGGGTCCAGCTATTATTTTTACTTTAAAGGAGACCATTTTGTGGTCTGACCTTACCAGAGAAGGCATTACAGTAGGGGGTGGGCAGCATTCTCCCATATTAGTGAGGACCAGATCCAGTATGGTTGCACCCCTGGTTGGTGTATTGACTATTTGGTCCAGGGAGTTTCTGTTTACAAAATCCAGGAATCTCTGTGCATGTACTTTTGATGTTCTATAGGATTCTCAGTTAATAGTGGGGTAATTAAAGTCACCCATGAATATGGTATTGGGTTGGATGGTTAGTGTTTCTTGTTGTTGTTTGTCTTTTCGGCTTTTTCCCAGTTAGGGGTCACCACAGCGGAACTCTGGTCCACTAATGATTGGCAGTAGATTTTTTTTATGGTGCCGAGTTGCCAGCCCAACGCCCAATCTTCATCGAAGGCAAGCCCATTCACGCATGCCTTTCGGAGGCCACTCCACAGTGGGGAGGGCATGCAGACTCCACACAGAAGGCACTCCAGCCGAGAATCGAACAGGACAACCTCTTGCTGTGAGGCAACAATGCTACCGCTGTACCACCGCGACTATTTTAGTGTTTCTAATAAGTTTAAATATATGGTATTGGTTTCCTGGGACATAGAGGGGGACCTATAGCTTGCAAGAAAGTGGTATTGGATTTTACATATGGTGATTTGGACATGGAGCAGCTCAAGTGCATTGTCCTGTTTGACCATCCTTGAAGTATATTTATTTTTGATGTAAATAGAGACACCTCCACCTTTAGTCCCTGCCTGTGAAGTAGCTGGTCTAAATGTGTTGAAGGCATTATAACCCTGCACTGTTGGTGTGCTGTCCACGGCTTTAAGCCACACCTCTGAGACCGCACAGATATCAGCATTCTCTAGGGTAAAGAGAGTGGAGTTTTTTGTTTAGGCTCCTAGCATTGAGCAGTAATACCTTTAGATTTTCTTAGTTTTGATTTGCTATGTCGGAAGTACTTTCAGTTTGGCATTGCCTAAAAAAGGCACTATGGGGGAAAACAATGTTTTAGCTAATATTCGAAAGCCTAGAGGGGAGAGGTGCAGACCATACCTGGCAAAGCCAGGTCTATTGACCATCTCCTTCCATGCTGACAAATATTCCACCCCCTTAGAATGACACCTGAAACTAAGCCAATTATTAAAGTCAGTCATCTTTTGTTTGTATTGTGGCATCATCCTCAGAGAAGGTAAAATGCTGCTCAAAGCAAGGATCATACCAGCCTGAGACACATATTCTGAAAGCTCTATGATGTCTCTCTTCATATAGTCTAGTGAGGTACATCTCAGGTCATTTACTCCCACATGGACTATGACTGAGTCATATTGGTAATTGTGATCCAATGACCTGAGTGCATGTGTAATGTGGTGGATCCTAGCCCCTGATAAGCAACTGACCGTAACTTTCTCATTATACTCAGTCTGGTGAGAGGGACATCAGTGTGTCTTAAAATGGAGTCTCCAATAACTAGAATGTTGGATTGTGTGGTGACTTGCCTTATGGGCTTAGAGGTAGAGGCTCCACGAGATGTAGCTCTATGTGTTGATGTGAGTGTTGTTTTGAAAGAGTGTGTTTGGGGCTGCTGAGGGTATTTCTTATGTGCACTTTGTCTAGTAGGTCTTTGTGGTTTAGGAAGGTTACATGTAAGTTCCTCAGTATATGTGGGTCTATATGTCTGATTTGAATTGTGTGTGATAGATGCAGCATGTGTACTACAGACAATCTTATTGACATTAGGAGTACTTTTATGTGAGAGCTTTGCCTCCAGTGAAGTTGTGTAAATACATCTCTCACATACCGTATCAGTTTGTTTGAGAATGAACTGGTTGTCAGTAAACATGAGGCAATTTCTACATTGTCTCAGGATGCACGTATCCACCAAGCTGGTAACAGAGATATTAGGAAAGTTCATATTCATGGCAACGGACCCTTTTTTATTGATTAGAATGTTGGAGTGAGAATATCAATCACTGTCAGGAGTATCTGGTTTGCAACTATGTGGACAGTGCTTGTCACTGCAAACTAGTTGTCATGTGTGCAACTAGATTTATTTATTTTTTTTATTTTACATTTGTTGACCGGGCTAGTCTAGCTGGATACATGTCCATTTTCAGTAGAGGCCCGGGGAGAAAAGCTCCAAGAATAACAAACAAAAAACAATAAACAATAAAAAACATATATAAAGTACAATCTTGAAAAAGTTTACAGAAGAACACATGCAAAATTCAATCAAGGAAGAAGTACCAATAAAGTTGTATACCAAAAACAATATAGAAAATAGTATTGAGTAGAACAGATGTATAAATAAGAAAAAAGTTTTATATTAGAGATATTAGTAGATATTAGAGAAATTTCAATTGTGCTTTTACAGGAAAAATGTCACTCAAGGTGTCTGAGTCTGTACAGAGCACTGCCAAACACTTGAGGGGAAACTAATACATAGACCCTGAAAATTTAAGGATGAAGTATTTAGGCAGATATTCTGACGTTAGAAAGAAATCAAGCAGTACTTACTGAAAACAAAGAATTAGCTTGTCAGGAATGATGAAAAGAAGGGAGTCACATGAATGTCTACTGCTTGGCTACTACTAATGCTGGTCTCAGCACAGCTTCACTCTGTTGGGATACAGTACTCCTTTGCTTCTTCTCTCACCAGAAGTAAAATGTTAGCACCAATCCCAAGAAGAGAAGCAGGCCACAGCCTGTTTGGTGATCCACAGTCTTGTCCCAGATGATGCACGAGTCTGTAGGCTTGTAGCCTTTTTCTGGTAGATGCCTCGAATAGCAACCAGACCACTCAGGTATGTTAAGCACAGACACTCACTCTCCAACCAGAAAGTGTCAGGAATCAATGCACTCTGCTCCTACTCTCACCAGGATCAGAATATAAGCACAGATTCCAAGATGTCACATATAAAGCAGTTATTACGCTTTCTGGTGATCAGCAGTCTCCAGGAAATAATGTCCCTGTACTCCTCTCACCAGGAGAAAACAGAAGCACTAATCCCAAGATGACTACTGAGAGGCAAAATGTGGGCTCTCCAATAACTGGTGGTCTTGCAATAGACACTTAAAAGTAAGATGAAAAAAATGGTTTATCGTAAACACTGCAGTATGCACTAAGCAGTTAGAGATGAAAGTGGGTAACTTGTCTAAAAAGTTAAGTTTTAATGGAGAGCCACTATTTTTAAATAGAGCAAGATAGATTAAAAGGGGATGGGCACTTTTGTATTCTTGTACTATGGAATACAGTATGATGGCCAATAAATTTAAATAGTTGAAGGGGAGTGATTTCACAAAATGATAATTTTGTGCTTACTCACACCAGCCAGTAAAAGCCGAGAGGAAATGAGATATATGGCCAAATTAACAAGGGGCAGGCAATTAGAATGACAGTGGTGTTCATAGGTTCATAAGTAGGTACTAGGCTATCTGTCCAAGGGCCTAAGTAAGCCTAGCCAACAAGGTTCCCTGGCTTATGTCACCCAAGAAAGTTATTTTCCTGTGCACCTGTTGAGCAGAGCCACAGAAGTGATCCCCGGGGTGTATTTCCTATTTCCCATCCACTCATCAAGATTTTTCTTGAAGAGTGCTAATGAGGAACTTTGCTTGACATAGATGGGTAGCTTGTTCCTGAGTAGGGGAAGTTTCTGGGACAGGAATCTATCCCTCCAGCAAGTCCTATTTATTGTGGTGACAAGGTTTAGGTCCCTAGAGCATGTAACTCGGAGGTATTGGGATTTCTTTAGGTGTAGCATGTCCAACAGCTTTGGGTTTGACATAGCTTTATATGTTAGGCAGAGATCACCTCAGAGTAGGCGATATGTTATGGAGTAAAGCTGGAATTTTTTGAGACGGTCAGTGTAGGGCATCTGTTTGAGGCCACTAATCCTCTTTGTGAGGTACTTCTGTGGCCTTTCCAGCTGCTGCAGATGTCTTGTGCAGTACATTCCAAAAGGGGCATTGTACTCTATAATGGGTCTAATGGATGTTGAGTAGAGGGGAGCAATGACCTCTTTTTTCTTGGATGAGAACCCTTTTGTTATGAGGTATGCCACGTAGAAGGATTTCTTGACTACTGTGGCAATGTGATTATCAAAGGAGAGACTACTGTCCACCTGGGTCCCAAGGTCTTTTCTCACACATTTGGCTTTAAGTAGACTGCCACCTATGTGGTACTTCATGGGTACAGAGTTTTTATGAAAGGGGGATGACAACCTACTTTTTAGCATTGAGACTGAGGCCATGGCTCTGACACCAGGCATCTGTCTCAGTGAGGCCCTTCTGTAGGATGTCCACATCATTTGGAGACTCGACTACCACTCCTAGTTTGCAGTCATCTATGAATTTCATTAGCCAAAGGCCTTCTGTGTTAGCCTGTACTTCAGAGAAGTAGATACCAAACAGGAGAGGTCTCAGGACTGAACCCTGTGGTACTCCACTTGTCACTGGTTTGAAATCAGATTTGGAGTCTGCAACCTTTACAGTGTGGGTTCTGTCAGTGAGCCACTTGGCAACCCATCTTGTGATGTAGGGATTTATACCTAGTTTAGTGAGTTTATCTATAATTCCAGAATGGGGGATGGTGTTGAAAGCCTTGGCGAGGTCAAGATAGGCTGTGTGAACCACCTTACCCTTGTTTACAGCTTTGATGACTGCCTCAAAGAAATCAATCAGGTTCAGGAGGCATGATCTGCCTTTCGCAAACCCAAAGTGGGTGGGGTCCAGAGTTTGGAGGTTACCAATGTTTTTGTTTATGAGTTCCATGATAATATGTTCCATGGCCTTACAGACCAGGCTCATCAGGCTAATAGGATGATAGTTTCCGGGATCAGTGGTGGCTCCCCCTTTGTGGAGTGGGATAATTGTTGCTGTGTGCCATTCAGTGGGCACAAAGCCTGATGTGAGGCTATGATTAAACATGGTGCTTAGGTAGGGAGCCAGTTCATTGTGAAGTTCATGTAAAACGCAGTCTGGGATGTTGTCCATTCCCATGGATGCTGTGTTTTTGGCTTTAGAGAGTGCAGCTTTTACCTGCGTAGTTGTGATTACAGGGACACTGCATTCTTCCTGTATAGATATGGGCCCTTTAGGGGGTGAGAGGTGGGTAAAGTTAGCACTGAACCTATCTGCCAGGACATTGGCAATATCAGTTGGTTCTGTAATTTCTGTGCCGTTGAGCTGTAACTCAGAGCAGATCTAGGTGTTGTCATTAAGATTCTTGACATAGCTATAGAATGCTTTGTGGTTGTCCCTAGAATCAGTGGCGATTTTGTTTTCATAGCTAGCTTTGGAGGATCTAATAAGGGATCTCAGCTTCTTACTGAGGCTGACCAGGGAGCTCCTCCACTCATGGGATTTTACTCTCTTTTGCAACAGTTTCTTCCTTCTGTTGTAGAGTTTGTTTATGGCAGGGGACCATCAGATTGGCTTCCTTTTTTTGGAGGATAGCGTCTTGGTTCTGTTTGGGATAGCACGATCCATGCACTCGTGTAAGTGCTTATAGAGTGCATTTGTGTAGGATTCAGCAGTCGTAACTGTATTGTCCATCTGCATGGGTGTCATGAAGTTTGCCACTTCTGTCTTAAGAAGCATGAAGTTGGCTTTGGAGAATTTTTTACTGTGGTTTCCTTAATGGGGGGTGGGGGTGGGATGTGGATATCTAGGGTTATTAGCTTATGGTCGGATCTGACCAATGAGGAGTTGACTTCAGGTGTGGAACACCGGTCACTCATGTTGGTAATGACTAGGTCTAGGATATTGTTGCCCCTGGTGGGGGCATGGATAAGTTGATCCAGGGCATTGGAATTTATGAATTCCAGAAAGCGTTGAGTGAAGGAGTTGGTACATGAGTAGTTTACCCAGTTAATGGTGGGGTAGTTGAAATTGCCCATTATTAAGGTGTTTGGTTGAACCCTAATATTTTCCAGTATACCAAGAAAAGAGGGGTGGGAATCCTGGGGCATGGTGGGGGATCTGTAGCAAGCTACAATTTGGATTGTAGTTTTTCCCAGAGTTAGTTGCACTTGGATAACTTCAGATGCATTATGCTGAGCAACTAGCCTGGGGGTGTGGATATCCTTAATGAATATAGAGACACGTCCACCTTTGGTGTTCCAGTCTAGGTTAGATGGCCAAAAAGTGTGGTATGAGTTATAGCCTGCTAACACAGGGGTGCTGTCTGGAGCCTTGAACCAGGTCTCAGTCACTGCACAGATATCGATGTTCTCCATTTTAAGGAGTGCCTCCAGGGAGTGCATTTTGAGATTTATACTTCTAGCATTGAGTAGCATTACCCTCAGTTTTTGCTTGCCTGTTCCTGTTACAGTGGCAAATATGTCATTTGAACCTTGCCTAAAAAAGGCACTATAGAGGTGGCAAGAGCCTTAGCCAGTATCCAGAATCCCAGGGGTGACAGGTGCAGGCCATATCTGGCAAAGCATTGTGGTCTGTCGACCATGTCATCCCAGGCAGACAGATACTAGATCCCCTTAGAATGACAAAAGAAGCTTAGCCAATTGTTGAAGTCAATCATTTTGTCCACAATAGTAACAGGGTGGGAGGGTGGAAAAAAATTTCTCTCTGACTCACATGAGACAGAGCTGTGGTCTCTTTTCAAGTTTTAATATGCAGTTAAAAGCAGAATACAAGTAATACACAGTGTAAAGAAAACAAATCTTCTTCTTCTTTCAGCTTTTCCCAGTTAGGGGTTGCCACAGTAGATCACCTGTCTGCTCATGACTGGCAGTGGAGTTTTACGGTGTCGAGTTGCCAGCCCGGCACCCAGCCTTCCACAAAAGGCACACACATGCACACACTCACACCTAAGGCCAATTTAGAGTGTCCAATCCACCTACAGCATGTCTTTGGGATGTGGGAGGAAACCGGAGCACCTGGAGGAAACCCATGCGACCACAGAGAGGACATGCAGACTCCACACAGAAGGCACCCCAGCCGAGGATTGAACCAGAGAACCTCTTGCTGTGAGGTGGCAATGCTAACTGCTGCACCGCCGTGGCCGCCCAGTGTAAAGAAAACAAATCAAAGTATACAAAATAGAAAAAGACAATAAAGTAATACAAAATACAAGAAATAAAAGGCAATCTAACCTTTCCCTCACAGCAAACTGTCGCAGAGTCTGGGTGAGTCTTTTCAGTAAAGCAGGGAAAGCTATTGTATAGCTATAATTTACTCTGCAGTCTTGGTATCTAATAAGAGTCGTTTTTATTTAGGTATCTTAACATATGCTCAGTGCAAGACACCAGGAACCACTTCTACTGCTAGCCTACCTCCCTCTAGAGAGAAAAAATGTGATGTGATGCTGTGGAAGTCAAGTGTCTCATAAACAGTCCTAAAAAGATGTGGTCCCAACATAATCTTGTGTTAAAAAGCCAGATTCTGTGACCTGGCATCGTGTCCATAAACTAAGAAATGATCCCCAAACAGCAAGAAACTCCACAAGTCCAGCAAACAAGAAGTACAATCCCAGTGGAACAGAAGGAAAACACGTCTCTTATAAAACCAAGTTCATTACAACATATGTGAGCACTTTCACAATGTTCACCATTGCTTCATTAGACAAAAAAACAATTAAACAAAATTCGACTTATATACACAAATAAAATTCAAAATAACCAATCAAGTTGCATAAAATTCCCTCCAAAAGTTGAATGACAGGAGGCGGGACAATCCCATATTAAAAGGTATATAACTCTAAACAGCTACATATTATCTTATTTTCCTAGATTTCAGCACTGGTTTAAGGGGGGACAGAATCATTCAGCCCCAAACCTCTATGTACCCCTAATCTTAGGATCCATTGGAGTTCTACACTCTCAGCCCTATTAAGATCCCCTAGTCTAAAATTTTCAACCTGTACATGGAGTACTTGAAAATGAAACACATGCTGTTCCCCTGCTGATAATGTATGTGTAGCTCCCACTGTATTTCACTGTATGGTTAACAGACTGCAGTTTTCCGATACATCACAAGGAGGAGCTCCTTTTCATTTGATATAAAAAGAGACAAACAAAAGTGAAAGGGGTCAGACTGAAACACTGGGTGAAGGACTAAGGGACCTTGCATTAATACCAGATTTTTCTAGTCTAGGACAGGGAAGTGAAGTTGCAGATTGTGGCTGTCCTTTTCTGAAAACCTGGTCGATGGTGATCTGTGGAATCAGGAGAGAAGTCTGAACCAGTAGTCTCATGCCTGCATCTGATCAGCAAAGGACAGGAATACTGTTGGGCCTATTAGAAAGAAGCCATATTCGATTACCAGACGGCTGTTGGGTGATCTCTACACTTCTCATCAGTGGAACTGCGGTGCCTGACATCCAGAATATTATCAACGGAGTGGTGAGAGGCTTCGGTTGCCATTTTATACTTTCATAGGATTGTGCTATAGCGTCGACTGGACTATATGCCTAGGCTTCTTCCCTTTTTCCTTTTCTGAACTGAAACTGTTTAGCTTTATCTCAAAGTAGTATTGGCTGGTGTTCTGTGCATTTCATGTTACTCACCCCTCAGTGTGGATTTCCCCTTAAATGCTTGTGGATTACAAATACCCAAGTTTTCATATGAGCTCCAACTTTGGGCCCCATCATACCGGCATTAAGACTGTAAGTAGTCACTGGCCAGTGAACAGGGTATAACAGAGTGCTGTCACAATTTGGTCTGATTAGAACTGATCAAGGTTATAGCTGCTGTTAGTATTGTTGCATTATAGAATCTTTACTGCTCAATGTCATTGCATTTTTGCTCATGTTTGAAATAACAAGACCTCTCTATTTGAGTTTGGAGGTGTGTGTGATTTCACTGTATGTATACCTCATATTGCCTTATTGCTAAACTTTGTGCTGCTGAAATAATTTGCTTGCTACTGTGCTGTTGCCTGTTAAGACTAAAGTTTCCATCTAGAATAAAATCTGTTATTACTTGCAACCTTGGTGTGTTGGGTGTAAATAGGGGTGTCACCAGAGTCAGGTAGGAAGGAACCCATACACTATTCAGCTACACCTGCTGGTGTGCTACATATGCTTAGCCAAAGCACTACACTCTAATCCTCTTCTAGTACAATAGATGTGATCCCTAATTCTCTCCCTCAGATGACGGTTAGTCTTACCCACATAGAATTTGAAGCAAATAATACAATGCGCTACATAAACCACATTCATGGTATTGCAATTGGCTGTAACTCTCAATTTCCATAGATGGCCTGACCCCAGGTGTTTAAAGTACCCTGATTCATCAGTGTAAACACAGAAAGCACAGTTCCCATATCTTCGGGTACCAGCCAATACACCATTGGAAACAATAGGAGCTCTAGGGTAGCACAAATGTTGCTTCAAGTTTGTTTTATTCTTGTGAACAAATCTAGGTTGTAGACCTACTAACTCAGAGATCTTTTCATCTACTAACAATATATGCCAGTTCCTACGAATTATCCCCTTAATCCTATGGAGATTATTCGTATAGGATAAAATCAGGGGGACCTACTGGTTCACCTGTACCCCCTCATCCTTGGCACACACTTGATCAGAAAAGTAAGGTCTAGCTCTTCTTGTTCTCTCTGCTGTCACTTTAGAGTATGCTAAATTTATTTCTTCCTCACTGTAACTCCTCTCTATAAATTCTGCTTTCAACCTTTCCAGATCATGTACAAAATCCGTCTCCTCAAAGGACAGACGGGATATCTGCATGGCTTGCCCCTTCACTATATTAGTGAAGATATGCTGGGGGTGCATACTCTGTCTATGCAGAAATGCTGGAAAATAGTAATCTTTCCTATGCAACTTGTTAGAAATAGATTCTCCCTTTTTAAATATAGTAACATCAAGAAAGTCTATGCCATGCAAAGACTTACTCATAGTAAACCGAAGAAAATCACTAGTGTTATTTAAATAATGATAGAACTCAAAACGGCTTGTTCCTCTCTCTTCCAGCTGATAAAGAGATCATCGACAAAATGTCGGTAGAATGTGATATGGGGATCATTCAATCCTAGAATATAATATTGCTCCCACTCCACCATGACTAAGTTCGCATAAGAATTGGCACAACTAGTGGATCACTTCAGTGGCTCTTCTGGACAGAGGCACAGGGAACTAATCTAAGGGGGCAGCGAAAGCCAACACATTCTGGCTAGGCTTATAAATGCCTTCGAGCAGATAGCCTAGTACCCACCTATGAACCTATGGCTACTCCTGCTGTCTGTCAATAATAAGTGTCCTTAATGACAAAAATATTGTGTTCCAGGACTAATTCCAGCAACATGCAAAGAAAATCTATTTTTTTCTGTTGAATATTTACCATGTCTAATCAGGTTAGTTCTGACCATAGTAATCCCAACCTGGTTGGGAATGCAAGTAAAGAGGAACAGCACATCAAATGTTACTAGTATGTCAACCTTTGCCCCTGAGGGTCCCATCATAGCACTGTACAGGTCACGTAAAAAATGTTCAGTGTCTTTTAGCACCATAGGATAGTCATTCAAAACCTCTTTAAGTTGCCCATCTAAATAAACAGAGATGGGCTTGGTCAACCAACCTGCCACTATTGGTCTAAAAGTGGGACTAATAGGATTTTTATGTATCTTGCGGAGGCCATGCAGTTGTGGAATCAAAAGTGCCTTGACTCTGAAAAATTCAAACAACTCTGTGCTAATAAGGTTCATACACTTACTTTCATGCAGGGTACTAAAAATGTATCTCTTCATTCTTTCGACAATTTCAGGTTGAACAATGTGATAAACTAGTGGATCTGCTAACGTATTGCACACTCCTTCATAATAAAATTGGGCATCCAACACAACTACGGGTCCACCCTTATCAGAGGGACGAATAACAGTATCAGTGTTGTTTTGTAAGTCATGTAGCGCTTGTTGCTCTGCTGTGGACAGTTTCCTGTTGGAATTACTACAATTTCCATACGTAAAACTGTTATAGATGTAATTTTCACGTGCTTGCAGAAAAACCTCCACATTATGAGGTAAAGAAGGAACAAAAACTCTAGTCTTTCTGAAATGTGGCTTTTCTGTACAGTCACTACTGCCATATAACAGTTTGAGTGTAACATTATGGGTAAACAAGCGTATTTCAGTCAATAAATCACTAATGTCTGTTCTGGCAGACGGAATAAAACCTAAGCCTTTTGTCAAGAGTGAGTACTCAGCTTGTTTATGCACATACCTCAAGATATTCCAGACTAAGCCTTGAGGTTGAGGCCCCACATCTTTTTCAGAGTTCGCGTTTGGTTGCTGACAGGTGGTTCCTTTCATTTCTGTCCTCCCTGCTGTAGCTCCTGGTCGAGCAATCTCCTTCTCGGGTTGCAAAATGGTTGCGGTAGGATGGGAAAAACCTGTTCCTTCTGAGTTGTGATGATCTTACATCATAATGCAGACCCTGCATCAGATCTTACAACAGATGAATCAGAAGCAACTTGAAGAGGAGGATCCGCCAATGGCGTGGAATAGGCAGAAGTAGTGGGTTCAGGTAAAATAGGATTCTCTGGTGCTGGCTGATGGGTTGTAGGTGCCTCTGGAGTCTGGTTATTGGCCTAATTTGCAATTTCTGTTCTCTGATTGGCTACAGTTCTTTCTTGCCTTTCATGAGCTCTAGGCCAAGTGAATATGTGGTGGTTAGAGAAATCATGTACAGCCCATGCCAATTTCTTTTTCTTTTATTGTAACAACTTTCTTTCATAGCCCATGACCCTCTCTATAAGTTCATTCAAATAAAGGTCAGCAGACTCATCCCCAGCTAAATTGAACAGCCCCCGCTGTTGCTGTTCAATCTTTTCACATATCTCCAGTTGTAAAGGTTGAAAGAAGTCAATGAGGAATTTAATGTATGCTCTACTGGTTTCTAAATGTATTTTTTGCCACTGAGCTAGGAAAGAAGGGTAGGTTTCTCCATATATGGGCATATTTAGTATATGAAGGCCCCTGGGCACAACATTTAGACTAATACAGGCTTCCAAATGATAATGTTGACAGTGGAGCCTTTTAAATCTATACAGGTAGTTTTCAATGTTCCGTTTCAAATCATGTATATTTAAGTCTGAATTGTTAGAGTGAGCAAAGTAATTTGAAAAATTTGGAAGCTCATCCATCAACAGGGGATTATGTTGCCCTGTCATAAGATTAAAATGTTGAACATTCACAGGTCCAGCTTGCATCTCAGTTTCTCCATTCACATTAGTACCTTCTGCCATCCTTGCTGTATAAAACATAAACGCTAAGAAATGATCCCCAAACAGCAAAAAACTCCGCAACTCCAACAAACAAGAAGTACAATCGCAGTGGAGCAGAAGGAAAACATAGTTCTTATAAAACCAACAAGTTTATTACAAATATGTGAGCACTTTCGTAATGTTCACCATTGCTTCATCAGACATAAAAACAATTAAATAAAATTCAACTTCTATACACAAATAAAATTCAAAAGAACCAATCAAGTTGCATAAAATTCCCTCCAAAACTTAATGTCCATAAACTAGATAAACAACTCAGTCTGTTTCTAAGGTACTGAGGGATAAAGCTTTGACTATGGCCCATTTAACCTATGTTCATTTAGGAGCACAGGAAGCTGGAAGTACCAGGCTGGGGGCACTTATCCCAGAGGGAGGGAGGTGGTACGGCCTACTGCATCACTATCTCCTAAGTAAGTGTTGGGGATTACAGATGGTAGTAGCTATAACACTGATGATTCTGTGTTGCACATCTGGAAAGTACTGGTTATGCATGGTAGCTCTCAAGCACACTCATCAGCATCAGGCAAAGTCTAACGTACTGCATTGAGAGGTTAGGTTATGGTAGGGAGAGGAACACACATGAAAAGGCAAGCTAGCACACTCCCTTGCACTCAGCACTCACCTCCAAGGGAGCAAACGAGCTGATAAGGCTTTCAACTTGGCTGAAGAATGAATGGGGCATAGGGCTCTTGCTGTGGCAGGGGGAATAAATTAGCTTAGCTCTCACCCTCACTAGGAGGAATAAATGGGCCACCTGAGTCTAGGAAGGGGAGCTATCAGGTAGGCTCATGTGACTGATAAGAAAAAAATCTGACTTGCATCTCTCTGATTGGTCAAAGGCATTGGAAAGAGCTTCTGATAAGTTTAGCTTAAATCCAGGATGTGGATTGCTTCAAGAAGTATAAGTGAATATGCAAAATACTTCACTTGTATACAGTGAGTCATTGGTAGATCAAGCTTCTCTGTTCTGTATTCTAGAATTTAAAATTACTTTTGAAGTGTGGTCTCCAGTTTTTGTCTATTGTGTTTTTTTACACACGTAGCCAATCACATGGCTGTGGGCTCTTTCTCTGAAGCTGATGAATGTGATCTATTCACTCTGCCTAGCTTCATGAGAGTTGTCAATATTCAGAAAATGAAATGCCTACCTTGTCTTTATGGTACTACTACCACATGCAGCTACTGGCTACCATCAATATACCTATGGGACTTGCAGCTGAACATGTTAGAAATCAGAAAGGCAGACATTTATGAGTCACCTCTTCATGATAATTCTGAATGGGGATGGATGTCTGAGTAAGTTATTTGAACATGTCCTAAGAGAAGCACAGTGACATTTTTTGAAAGCATACTAGTCAGAAATCAAATTCACTTCAGTGACTCTACAATGAAAAACAGCAATACAAAAACATGTCACTGGTCTAAACAATTTATCTCTGAACATTTAAGCACCAGTAATCTGGATTAGAAAATTTAAATATTTTTTCCCAGTTTCTTCATTTTTTTCTCTGTTCTTATTTTTTTAATCAACCTGGACAACAACCATAAGTACCCCTCCCCACACCTAACTAACCAATTCATTCCTCCAGTATTGTATTGTTAAGAGTGAGATCCACTTGTTGTCCGACCAGGATGTGAGTCCTATGAACCATTCATTCTGTGTTTTGGATGAGAGACTTATCTGCACAGCTGTTCCCCAAGAATGTGAGAATACATGTTAGTAAGCAGCAATGCCATGATTTCTGTAGAACCACAATAGGAAGGCCACCAGTTTTCAAACAGGAAAAAGTTTATTCACCTCTCTCTCACTCTAGCTCCTTGGCTAATAAGCCTTCAAGGAGTGCCAAATGCCATGATTTCTGTTACGCTATGTCTGTCTGTTTATGCAGGTATGTACATATATATTTAATATTTATTTCAGTTTGATAAACAGGTATACGTGGTGGTCAAAAGACTCCTTTTCAGCCATTACCTGGGCCATCAGGTGACAGAAATAAAGGCAGCAAAACACTAAAGAGTTTCTCATTAACAGTCAAGCAAAATTAACAACAAAATATTATTTTCTATATCATCACATGACACTTACTTTATTTGGTTTGGTGCCAGAAACAATTTAACTGCTTATGGGAATAGGTCAGAATTTTTTGAGCTAAGCATGCTTAGTGGTATTTCCTAAAGGTAGATGATAGATCCAAACACTATAGTACATTGTCAAAATGCTCAGTTAGTGCTATGCAAGCAAGAGTAAAATAAGACAGTAAATGACTGGCCACTAGAATGCCTTTGTGCTATTATTTATTTTTATCCAGCCTACAGGTAGATTCACACATTACTTAACAGTGCTAATGGGTGTGCAGATGTTTTATCCGTCACATTCCCATTCTATCATTGTCATTCTCATTCCCAAATACTAACATTTCTATGTCCTCTCTCTATGGATGTACCTCTCCTGTACCAGAAACTTTCTACACTAGCATCTACTTCATACTTCTGTTCCTTCCATCCACCCTGTTCCTCTTGTCTGTTAACATTACTTCCTGCATTCTCCCCATTGTCAGTACATTCTCAGTACATTTGGCTGTCTATTACCTTATTCTTTTTGTTGTTTCTTTCGGCTTTTCCTGGTTAGGGGTCGCCACAGCGGAACTCTGGTCCGCTAATGATTGGTAGTTGATTTTTACGTGCCAAGTTACCAGCTCTGACGCACAACCTTCAACGAAGGTATGCCCATTCACGCATGTCTCCTACCAGAAGATGCTCTAGCTGAGAATCGAACCAGACAGCGTCTTACTGTGAGGCAACAACGTATTCTTTTTGTACAGTCTTAAAAATATATGGATCTAGGTTGAAGAAATAAAGGTCGCTATTTAAATTTTTGGTGCTGGTTTCATTTTTTGAGCATATATATATATATATATATATATAAAATCTAACAACTCTACTGAAATGACTGTAGTTGGATTATTTACAGTTTAATTTTCTATGCTGCATTATTGTTGATTTTATATATATATATATATATATATATATATATATATATATATATATATATATATATATATATATATATATATATATATATATATATATATATATAAAAAATATATATGGGTTCCGGACATGTGCTCAAATGAGCAAACAACTGAAACCCAAACGGCCGGTCATACTTACGCGAAAGTGCTTTTCACCGAAGAAGCATTTTCGCGTAAGTATGCCTGTTGCTGAGGCTGTACTACAGTGCGGGTAAGGGAAAATGCAGTCTCTGAGGGAGAATATTAAAGTGGGGGTGTGTGGGGGGTGTGGGGGCACCCCTGCTAAAATGTTAATGTAGTATGTTTTTTTGTAACACGCTTTAACGAAAGCGGTTTTTCGATAAAAGCGCTTTCGTTAAAGTGTGTTCGGTTATTATGGATTTGGACGTTTGCTTATTCGAGCAAACATCCTAGATCCATATATATATATATATATATATATATATATATATATATATATATATATATATATGCGGTCTATGTGAGAAGCTCATATTTTCAGAAACTCTAAATTCATATTGTTGAGATGATATGACTGAGTTTCTGAAAACTTGAACTTCAAAAAACAACAAAAATCTACCTTTTTTTCCTACATTTTTAGGGGGCAAGCCTCACTGCACCCCCACATCTCCTGAATATTATATATATACCAACTCTGAGATTGAACTGCAGTGGGGAAAAAAGGTAAATTCCCTAATATGCACTGTTCTGGGATCTGCATTCAAAAGCTTTGAGTGTTTGGAAACTCAATCATATCGTCTCAACAATGTGAATTGTGAGTTTCTGAAATATATATATATATATATATATATATATATATATATATATATATATATATATATATATTAGTAGGCATCCTTTGATCCCAAAGGATCATGGGTTTGCACCTCTATTGGACTGACTTGAGCAGCATCTTTTGTGGCTGTACAATCCAATCCAGAAGTGGCAGTCCTTTCCACACTCTTGGAAATAGTAGGCAGATGTTGGTCTGGTATCAGGGGCGTGGATCTTCCTGAGGGCTCTCTTATCCACTGCTCTCCTTGCCAAGGTGGTTTCATACATAGTGAGAGCTTCCTTCACTTTCTGTTTCCAGGTAATCTTGTCTGGGGTGAGAGAATACCAATTGTTCACGCTGATGGACAGAGCACTGAGG